>NC_056733.1:909356211-909508711 GCF_019279795.1 Protopterus annectens
ATTACTGGCAGTGATATAAAAGTTAGCTGGGAGGTTAGTCGGTTTAGATGGGTGAAAGATCATAAGTTTAGTTTTATTAGGGTTGAGAATGAGTTGTGAGTTTGCTAGTCACATTTCAATATCAGAGAAGGCTTTTTCTCATGAACAATTCTATAATTTTTGTACTCTGCATTGAATGCTACCTGTCGATTGTAATGCAAATTTTTCTTTGTAATTCATCATGTAATGTAACTTTTGCATTGTGGAGCTTTTCTCCCCGAGCCTCCACTGAAAACGGGCTCCCCGAGCCCAGTGGACCTCCCGGTCATCAAACTGGAATAAATAAATAAATATAAATATAAATTTTTGTGTAACTGTAAGAAGCTGAGTTATTGTGGATGCTGCACATACGAGGGTTGAATCATCCGCGTATTGCATGATAAATGCTTGACAGGAGACAGTATTAAGGTCATTTCTGAATATGCAGAAGAGGAGGGGTCCTAGGATTGAACCCTGAAGGACTAAAGTGTAACAGGAAGGAGTGGGGATAGATCTTGATTACATTTCACAGCTTGCCAGCAGCTAGATAGATAACTTTGAAACTAGTTAACAGCATCAGGGTTGATATTAAGATTATTCAGACTGAACAGTAACTTAGGATGAGAAACTGTATCAAATGCTTTAGACATGTCCAAAAAGACTGAAGACACTATTTTGCCATCGTCTCTGAATTTATTTATAGTATTAGTGAAACTTAGATGAGCTGCAGTAGTGTTATGATATGGTCGGAATCCATGCTGTGACGATGAGAGGAGATTATTGTTTAGGAGGTGTTTAAGAAGTTGAAAGTGGATACATCTTTGCAGAATTTTAGAAAGTGGTGAAAGTATAGCAATGGGCTGGTAGTTTGTTAGTTCTGTTGAACTGCCTCCTTTGTGTAATGGTGTAATATATGCAATTTTCCAAATAGCTGGGACATGCTGTTCTGTTATAGATCGGTTTACAAGTACTGACACAGGGAAGGCAATAACACCTGCTGTTAATTTTAGATATTCTGCTGGCAAGTTATCTGCTGCTAGTGAAGTGGGTTTCAACTTCTTTAATAGTTTTGCAATAGTTTGTTTTGGGACTGTCTGAAATGAGAACGCATCTACAATACTGCTTGGATTGTTGGGTGTTGGCATTGTGGGAGACTTGCTATTCTTAGTGTTAAAAGACTTTCAATGAAGAATATGTTAAATTGTTCAGCAATATTATTATATATTATATATAATATATTATACACCTGTATTCCTCCTTTTTTCTTCTCTTCTAGTGCATCAGATTTTCCTTTTCTCTGCTCATTTCTTGCTTTACTCGCATTGTTGCCCTTTTGGATAATGTACACATTAACTACCTTTTTTTTATATTTGTTCTTAATTTAATTTTTACTTATATGTATAAGCTAGTTATTCCTCCTAATATTTCTGTGATTATGTAACATATTTTCTAATGTACTTTTTGATATTTGGTGTAACTGGTTACCTATACTTTAAATTTTGTACTGTTCTGGAGCTTTTCTCCCCGGGTCTCCGCTGAAAATGGGTTCTGACCCAGTCAGACACTACCTGGTTAACAAATGTAAATAAATAAATAAAAAAATACACATATACACAGAAATCCATTTTAACTTCTTTAGACCTTGATTTTTCTGTCCGTATGTATTGTCCACACATTCTATCTGGCTAGTGCCTGAGAACTCCTTTCTATTACCCCTATTTATGTTCTGTACTGCACTGTAACTTCTATCTCTATTGTACTCTGATATTGCCATGCAACTGAATATGAATGTGAGTGATTCTTAAAACTGATCTACCATGAATCTGCTTCATACATGTAATTGCGATAATCCTCAATGCAATTGTAAATCTGTTGGATTGCCTTCTGCCCCTTGCTATTGTTTGTTAATATTCTTACTCTGTGTTATGTTATCCTACCAGATAAATTATTGTGATGGGAATTCATAAAGGTTTGAGGGCCACTAGTTAACAGAGATAACTGCACTAAGGGGATGGGGTGGGGAGAACCACTAGCCACCAGACATTACTTTATAAGAGTTGTGCCATAATAACACTTCAAACAGTACAGAGATTGAGGTGGAGGAAAGCCACTAGCCACCAGGCATTGCTTTATAAGACTTGTGCCATAATAACACTTCAAAGAGTACAGGGATTGAGGTGGAGGAAGGCAACTATCTACCAGTGATAACTGCACTAAGGGGGTGGGGTGGGGGAACCACTAGCCACCAGGCATTACTTTATGACTTTTATTTTATTTAGTTAACATTTGTTTACTGGGAAAGTCTGACTTGGAACAAAGCCAATTTTCAGCAGAGGCCCGGAGAGAAATGCTCCAGATACATGTCTTTGAGACTTGTGCCATAATGAAACTTCAACCAGTACAGGGATTGTGGTGGAGGGAGATAGATCAAAAGGTGCTTCAACAAAGTATTATTTTAAGGGAGTGCACACTTATGCAACCATCTTATTGTATTTCTTTTATTTTTCATATTTTTCCCCTAACAGACTTGTTTGTTTTTCAATTGAATTGTACAAGTTATAGGTCACATTAAAGGTGGGAAAAGTTTTGAAATGATTTATTGTGGTCTCATTTTTTTATATCACAAAAATCTGGCATTTTAACAGGGGTGTGTAAACCTTTTATATCCACTGTATCTGTCTATCTATCTATCTATCTATCTATCTATCTATCTATCTATCTATCTACATAAATCAAACATTCTATGCACTCCAGCTGTGCACACAAAAGGAAAATAACATGCAAACAAAGAATTTAAACACCAGCATCTCAAATCACAGTTGATTTCATGTCACAACAAAAACACAGACCGTAGTTTCACCATTGACAACCTCTTCAGTATTAATCTACTCTAATAGTAACACCCACCTATTAATTACCCATAGACAGTCATATGATGGTAGAAAACAGGAACATCCAAATTAAAAAACAAATTCATGAGTTCATAGATACATAGGAGGTTGCTAGGTTAATGGCCCTAGAGCCTTTACAGGCCTAGCCATGTCACACACGTGTTCCCTGACTGACTATGATGCCATGTCATACCCGTGTTCCCTGACTGACCATGATGCCATGTCATACCCGTGTTCCCTGACTGACCATGATGCCATGTCATACCCGTGTTCCCTGACTGACCATGATGCCATGTCATACCCATGTTCCCTGACTGACCATGATGCCATGTCATACCCGTGTTCTCTGACTGACCATGATGCCATGTCATACCTGTGTTCCCTGATTATGATGCCATGTCATACCCATGTTCCCTGACTGACCATGATGCCGTGTCATACCCGTGTTCCCTGACTGACCATGATGCCATGTCATATCCATGTTCACTGACTGACCATGATGCCATGTCATACCCGTGTTCCCTGACTGACCATGATGCCATGTCATACCTGTGTTCCCGGTTGACCATAATATCATGTCATACCCATGTTCCCCGATAGACCATGATGCCATGTCATACCTGTGTTCCCTGACTGACCATGATGCCATGTCATACCCATGTTCCCTGACTGACCATGATGCCATGTTATACCTGTGTTCCATGATTGACCATGATGCCATGTCATACCCATGTTCCCTGACTGACCATGATTGATGGTCTGTATTTGCAGCGCTAGTCTATGATCAGCATTGACTGCCCCTGTCCATAAGGGACATAGGTGCCACACTCAGGGTAAATTTACAATCTCCCATCCAATTGTCCAAGATGCTCTTAAATATGGCCATTGAAGAGCTCTGACTCACGTGAATTTGGAGTTTATTCCAGAGGAGCGGCAATCTCTGGGAGACATATCTGTGTCTCCAGCATGTCCTGGTAATGTCATAGGCTAGTTTAAGATCCCTGGAGCGAATGAATCTTGTCCAATTGGACTTGCGGATGTGCAGCATTTCCATTAAGGCTGGGTCAGTGACAGCTCTGTAGGCAAGGCACAGGTCACCCCTCAGCAGCCTGTAAGATACAGAGTACAGTGGCAGAGCCTTCAATCTGTCCATGTAAGTCATATTTTGAAGGCCCTGAATTTTCTTGGTGAAAAATCTCTGTGGTCTCTCCAGCTGCTTTTGAGGTACATACAGAAGGGAATGTTATACTCTATTAGTGGTCTGATGAGAGTTGAGTTCAGAAAAGTTATAACATCCCTAGTCTTGGATGCAATGTCCTTACTTATCTGATGTGCAATGTAGAAGGCTTTCCTTACCACTGTGTTCACATGCTGATCGAAGTTTAGGTTGCTGTCAACCTGTGTTCCCAAATCCCACACCACTGGCTTAGAGCTTGGGGAGTACTGTCTAAATTGTAATTTGCAGGGGCTTCTCCTTTGTCAAAGGGGATAATAATGCACTTTTTTTGAGTTTAATTTAAGTCCATGGCTTGGGCATCAGTCATTTGTCTGTGTTAGCCCCTTTTGTAATATATCAATGTCATTAGGGGACTCAATGACTGCACCCACTTTGCAATCGTCAGCGAACTTGGTAAGCCACATGCCATTTACTGTCACCTGAACTTCCAAGAAGTAGATTCCAAATAGTAGATAGCACAGCACAGACCTTTGTGGTACACCACTAGTAACTGGTCTACTGGGAGAGGTGGAATCCCCAACTTTGACTTTATATGTTATGCCAGTGAGCCAGTTAGCTATCCATCTAGTGATGTAAGGGTTAATATCCATTTTTTTTTTAATTTCTCCAAGTCTTTTGAGTTTCTAATACCATGGCGGGAATGGACCCCATTCCTAAGTCAAAGTACAATTAAAGTTCATGAAATTAGTATTATTTCAATGTTTGATGTCAGCCAGAAGTGCTCTTCGCAACACCCACAATGTGCCCAGTAATGACTCCTTCTGCAATTCGTGCAGAGTTACTTGGATTGGTAACATATCTAAATATGATTGTAGATTCTTTTTTATAAGACCCATCGCTCCTATTACTACTGGAACTGTCTTGGTATCTTTCTTCTACATTGCTCTCATTTCTGCCTGAAAATCCTGATATTTTATGACTTTGTGTCTCTCTATACACAAGACATTGTAGTAACTGTGAGTGGTGATTTCAATGATCAATGCTACTTCTGTCTTCTTTTCATGGATCACTATATCTTGGTTTTCTAGCATCTGTAGTTTGAACTGTTGGTAGTGGATGATCCCATGTAATGTTAACTTCATCATTTTCTATGATGCTTTGTGGCTCATGTTTCCAGTGTTTTTTCAGCTACTTCAGTACCATAATGTTTGCACAATCCCCAATGCAACAGTCTTGCCACATTATTATGCCTTTCAGTATACAGTCCTTTTGCCATTAGTATGTCACAACCAGCAACAAGGTGTGCAACTGTTTCCAATTCTGTTTTACAATACCTACATTTTTCTGTTTCTATCACATGTTCACTGGGCTTTGTAGACTAAAGGGTACATAGCCCACTATCTTGGGCAGCCAATATTAACCTTCCATCTCTTGGTTTGAATTCGCCTCTCCTTAACCATTCCTGTGTTCGATCCTGATCAACATGAGGTTCTTTCAGAAGTTTTCTATACTTGCAACTGTATTTATGCATTTTCTCTTTTGGTCCTTCACCTTTTATTCTTCACTTTGTTTTTTGGCACATTCAGTTGCTGCCTGATTTTTATCTACTTCTGGTTTGATTTCCATTCCTGCTTGACACCAATATGTTTTTGCTAAACAAAGCAGAGAGGTCATCTTAGATTTATTATCTTCAAGTTTCAAAACTTTCACTATGTTTGGGTCTTGTGAGATCAGCAGATATGTGTGGAGTCCCACGACTGCAGATCTATACATATAATCAATTTCAAGGAGGCCCATCCCTCCTTTGGAATGGGGAATATATAATCTTGGTATGCACTGATTTTTATAAATCATTTGGTAAGCATGAAGCATCCTTCTTGTTTTCCTGTCTAATCTATCCAACACATTTTGGGGCCAGTCAGTCACTCCAAAATGTAAGTTAGGACAGGAAGAGCAAACTGGTTTATACCTTGAATTTTGTTCCTAGATGGGAACGCTGTTTTCAGGTTTAATTTAAGTGTTCTAAAGTATTCCTTAGTAAGTTTTATTTGCATTTGTTCATGTTTTATTGTTGATCCTTCATCAATTTCCAAATATTTATACACTCCTGCTTGCTCAAGTTCTTTTATATCACATTCTTTTCCCAAACTGCTGTAATATCCAGCTGGGTGAGTTTCTCAATGATACCAGAGTGGGGGATTGTGTCGAAGATAGGTAGTATGTAATGTTTTGGTTTCATCCAGTGCTTTGATAACATTCTTGAAGAAGTCCACCAAGTTTAATAAGCATGATCTACCCTAAAAAAGCCAAATTGGGTTGGGTCAAGAGGTTAAGGTCACCTATGTCTTTGTTAATAAGGTCTATGATGATTTTTTTCCATGGCCTTGCAAATAAGGCTAGTTAGGCATATGGGTCTATAGTTCCCAGGGTTGGTTGATGGACCCCCCCCCCTTGTGTAAGGGGATTACTGTTGCTGTTTTCCACTCTGCTGGAACAAAGCCAGTGCTTAGGCTATGGTTAAAGAGAGTGCCAAGTGGTTCATCTAGGTCCTGTTTTACTGTGTAGTAAGTAGCCTGGGATGTTATCTGGTACCATACAGACTATGTTTATGACCTTGGAGAGCAAGGTTATGACCTGCTCGTATGACTGGTGGGGATGGGGAGGTGACTTTGTGCCAAATCTGTCAGCTTGGAGGTTGTCAGCTTCCTCAGCTTCAATATGAGTGATGCTATCCACTAGTAACTTGGCACAAAGCAGGGCCTTCCCTTTTAGATTTTTGAACATAACTAAATAATGCCTTATGATTATCTTACAGACACTAATTTAGCTTTGTAATTAGCTTTAGTGGATTTTACAAGATATCTGATTTGTTTGTTCAAAATGTGGAGGGTGTTCTTCCTCTGCTGAGTTAGTTCCCTCATGTTCTTAGACATCAGTTTCTTACTCTTGTTATATAACCTGTTTATACTTGAGGTTCACCAGCATGGCTTGTTTTTTTGTGAGGACCTGGTTTTGATCCGTTCAGGTACTGCTGAGTTTATACACCTGTATAAGTGTTTATACAGAGCATTTATGTACACCTCGGCATAGGAGTCTGTTGCCTGCATTAGCAGGTGGTTTGAAACTATTTATACCCATCAGTTAGTAGGCTGTAGATTGCTTTGGAGAAATCTTTCATTTTTTTAGCTCCTGTGTGTGTGTGTGTGTGTGGGGGGGGGGGGGGGCAAGTTGTTACTTTGAATGGGCCTGATTTATGATCACACCTTACCAGGGAGGGAAACATACAGGGGGTAGTGCACTGAACCCATGTTGGTGAGTACTAAGTCTAGGGCATTTGAGCCCACTATATGTTCCAGAGCATTTGTATTGACAAAGTCCAGGAACCTCAGGCTGAGCATATTTATGCTTGTATATGTCTTCCAGTTGATGGAAAAATAGTTGAAATCACCCACGACCAAGGTGTATGGCTGTATAGAGAGTGAATGTAGCAAGTCCAGTTAGGCAGAGTGTTTCTCTTGGTTCATGGTGGTGGACCTATAGTTAACAATGATGTGAAAGTGGGTTTTACCTATGTGGACTTGGAGTAGCTCAAGAGAGTCGTACTGTTTGACCAGTCTCAAGGTGATTTGTCTTTAATGACGATGGATACACCTCCATCTTTGGTTCTTTCATGCTCATTTTGAGGACTGAACGTGTGGAAGGCATTATAGCCTTGCACAGCCAGGGTGCTCTCTGTGGCCTTTAACCATGTCTCAGTGAATGCATAAACATCAGCAGCTTCTAAGGGGAGAAGTGCTTCCAGGGAGTGCAGTTTCATGTTTAGACTCCTAGCATTAGATAGCATAACCTTGGGTTTCTCACAAAGGGATTTCTTTACATTGGAAATGTTGTTATTTTGACAATACCTAAATAAAGGCACTATAGGGAAGACAAATACCTTTGCCAGTAACTAAAAGCCAAGTGGCGACAGGTGCAGACCATCTCTGGCAAAGCAGTGTGGCCTGTTGACCATGTCTTCCCAGGCTGACGGACCTTGAGGAGACAGGTGCAGACCATCTCTGACAGAGCAGCATGGCCTGTTGACCATGTCTTCCCAGGCTGACGGACCTTGAGGAGACAGGTGCAGATCATCTCTGACAGAGCAGCGTGGCCTGTTGACCATGTCTTCCCAGGCTGACGGACCTTGAGGAGACAGGTGCAGACCATCTCTGACAAAGCAGCGTGGCCTGTTGACCATGTCTTCCCAGGCTGACGGACCTTGAGGAGACAGGTGCAGACCATCTCTGACAGAGCAGCGTGGCCTGTTGACCATGTCTTCCCAGGCTGACGGACCTTGAGGAGACAGGTGCAGATCATCTCTGACAGAGCAGCGTGGCCTGTTGACCATGTCTTCCCAGGCTGACGGACCTTGAGGAGACAGGTGCAGACCATCTCTGACAGAGCAGCGTGGCCTGTTGACCATGTCTTCCCAGGCTGATGGACCTTGAGGAGACAGGTGCAGACCATCTCTGACAGAGCAGCGTGGCCTGTTGACCATGTCTTCCCAGGCTGATGGACCTTGAGGAGACAGGTGCAGATCATCTCTGACAGAGCAGCGTGGCCTGTTGACCATGTCTTCCCAGGCTGACGGACCTTGAGGAGACAGGTGCAGATCATCTCTGACAGAGCAGCGTGGCCTGTTGACCATGTCCTCCCAGGCTGACGGACCTTGAGGAGACAGGTGCAGACCATCTCTGACAGAGCAGCGTGGCCTGTTGACCATGTCTTCCCAGGCTGATGGACCTTGAGGAGACAGGTGCAGATCATCTCTGACAGAGCAGCGTGGCCTGTTGACCATGTCTTCCCAGGCTGACGGACCTTGAGGAGACAGGTGCAGACCATCTCTGACAGAGCAGCGTGGCCTGTTGACCATGTCTTCCCAGGCTGACGGACCTTGAGGAGACAGGTGCAGATCATCTCTGACAGAGCAGCGTGGCCTGTTGACCATGTCTTCCCAGGCTGACGGACCTTGAGGAGACAGGTGCAGATCATCTCTGACAGAGCAGTGTGGCCTGTTGACCATGTCTTCCCAGGCTGATGGACCTTGAGGAGACAGGTGCAGATCATCTCTGACAGAGCAGCGTGGCCTGTTGACCATGTCTTCCCAGGCTGACGGACCTTGAGGAGACAGGTGCAGACCATCTCTGACAAAGCTGGCCTGTTGACCATGTCTTCCTAGGTTGACAGGTACTGGATCCCCCTAGACTGACATCAGAAACTAAGACAATTGTTGAAGTCAATCATTTTTTGTTTATATTAAGGCATCATCCTAGATAAAGGTAGAATGCTGCTTAGGGTAGAGACATACCTGCCTGGGACACATAATCTGAGAGCTCAGTCATGTCTCTCTTCATATAGTCCAGAGAGGTACATCTCAAGTCATTCACCCCAACATGGACTATGACAGAGTCATAATGGTGCTTGTTACTGAGAGACTTGAGTGCGTGCGCAATTTGATGGATCCTGGCAACTGACAGGCATCTCCTTGTCCAGCCTGGTGGGGGAGACATCTGTATGTCTCACTATGGAGTTACCTATGACCAGGACATTTGGTTTTGAGGTGTTTTAACTTAGAGGCTTAATAGCTAAGACACTGTTGTGTGTGTGTGTGTGTGTGTGTGTGTGTGTGTGTGTGTGTGTGTGTGTGTGTGTGTGTGTGTGTGTGTGTGTGCGTGCGTGCGTGTGTGTGTGTGTGTGTGTGTGTGTGTGTGTGTGTGTGTGTATGTGTTATTATGTGTAGTGGATTCTATTGGCTCTGCAGTATGTGGAAAAGGTTTGTACTTGGGAGGAATCTGAACTTTTGGTAGGTTTCTAGTGAGTACCTCCGAGTATGGGGTTTATGTGTTGTGAGCTTGTTATGTGCAACAGGTGAAGTGTGTGCTGACAACCTGTTTGAAGTCTGGTTTATTGTTACATGAGAGAATTGATTCCAAATTCATAGTGTAAATACATCTCTCACATGTCATATTTGCTTGTTTTAAGAGTAATTGGTTGTCAGTATATATGAGGCAATTACTACATTGCTTTAGGATGCCCATGTCAAGTAGACTGTCCAGAGAAATGGTGGTAAACTGACCGCCCATTATGGCAGGTTTATACTATAGTTACTAGTGGGGAGTGGGTTTTTAGACCAGGTTTTGCTCTAGGATTAACTACGTGGGTTTGGCATAATGGTTAATGTTGTCATGTCATAGATACAAGCTACAGGGTTTAATTCTGACCTAGGGTTATTGGCTAGACTTTAAATGACACTTTGAGGCAGTTAGCTTAATATTCACAAACAATTCAGAAGTATGGAGTCTATACAACAACTGAAGTGGTCTCTTCTGTAGAAGGCTAGGATTGAAAAAGTGCAACAACATTTCTCAGTGCACAACTGAGTTGCTTGAAGTGCAACAGGGCAGTTCAGGAACATTCGCTAGCTGATATATAGGGAAAATTGCCTTTCTACGTGTTTGTGTCTATGCATGGCAGCTTTGAAAGTCTTTGTGCGGTGCTCAACTATGCACAAATGTGAGGTGTATATACAAGCAAAGTTAAACAGTTTTGGCACAAACTAACCAATAGGAAAGCCCAAAACAAAGCCTTTTTCAATTAATCTTCAGCTGAGATGGGTACTGAGCTACACACTTCTGCCACAAGGGTGCAGGGAGACCCTCTTAATGTAAGATAGCTGGTTGTAGTGCTCAAGTGATATAAAAAAGTCTAGATTCAGTAAGTCTGAATCTAGCCTATGCTATATAATGCAGGAGTACTTGAAAATTCAAAGTGCAGAATAAAACGTTCTCAACAACAAAAGCAGCAGAAATGAAGAAGCAGTTTAGTTAAATATTGTTTTCAAAATCTCTTGGCAGCATTACAAATATGGGACACGAAAGCCTCCCAGTCAAACCATCAATTCCTTGGATGTATCACACAATAAATAAAATGCTATAATCTATGTTTGTGTAATTTTCCTAAGGTGGTGGAGAGAATGCAATCTTTATGCTAGAACCAAGTTCCAGTAACTACATAAGGATCTATGGATTCAATGTAATGGAATGTTTCAAGCACATAAATTTTGCTGTTCAAGAATGTAATTTTGGATATAGCTACCTTGATTTTGTCCAAATAAGAATTTCCTAACTATGTTTATTAGCCAAACTTTGTCCAAAAGAATACTGTGGGAGTAGCAAAGGCTTCAGCCAGTAAGAAGAAGCTATGAGATGAGAGGTGCAGTCCATATCTAGCAAAGCAGGATGGTCTGCTAACCAAATTGTCACAGGCAGGCACATGTCAAATGCTCCTCAAAGGACAGCAGTAAACTAGGCGGATGTTGAAACCAATTTTTTCATTGATTTTAGGCAGGATACCACTCAGCACAACCGATATGCCTTTATTGGAATCATGGGAGAAGGGCTCAATAGTGTCTCTCTACAGTTCCAGCAGACTGGAGTGCATAAGGTCATTTATTCCTACATGGTCAACTACAAGTTTAAACTCAGATTTAAGAAAGTGAAGGGTCCTGATAGTATTTGTAATACCCGTGATCTTAGCACCAGAGGGAGATTACGGCAACCGTCACCATGTCCAGTTTGTAGAGTATACTGTCAGTAACCTGAGTATGGAATTATGAATAACAGGGACCTTAGGGGACTAGGTTTGCAGTTTTGGTAATTTGTAATCGGGGTATGCATGAGAGTAGATGTGGCAGAGATATGTGTGAGGCTCTGGGTGGCAGACACTGGCAATCTGGAGGCTTGGAAAGCATAAATTAAAATTTTGTTTATCAGTCCTAGCATAATTTGGTAGGATGTCAAGTTGCTGTTTACTGACATTGGCTGTTGTCAAAAGACAAGCCTTCAAAGTAAGTATGTGCATCTTTCAGGTATAGATCTTGAGTAGCCTGGAAGTAAAGAGTTGTCAGTACACACGACAACCATAGACTGCTCAAACTTTCTGACAGCTTGTCTACTGGCAAGGGAAGAGGTATGAACAAGCCATGCATCCGCAGGAGCAGTACCAGTTTTACTAAAGGCTTCAGTGGATGAATTAAACAATGGATGTCAAGAATAAGAAACAAGTAATTCACTTACTGGCTGCTAGCTGGCTAGGCTAGTACTACTGCTGTTGGTCTCACCACAGCTGCATGCAGTTAGAAATCAGTGTTACTTCAGAGTACCTCCACTTCCCTGAATATCTATTGTTATTACGAGTAGCTCCACCTCCCTGAATATCCGTTGTTATCATGATTACCTCCACATCTCTGAAGATCCGCTGTTATCAAGAGTACCTCCACCTCCCTGAATATCCGTTGTTATCATGAGTACCTCCATCTCCCTGAATATCCATTGTTATCATGGGTACCTCCACCTATCCGAAAATCCGTTATCACGAGTACTTCCACCTCCCTAAATATCCGTTGTTATCATGAGTACCTGCACCTCCCTGAATATCCATTGTTATCATGAGTACCTCCACCTCCCTGAATATCCATTGTTATCATGAGTACCTCCACCTATCTGAAAATCTGTTATCATGAGTACTTCCACCTCCCTAAATATCCGTTGTTATCATGAGTACCTCCACCTCTCTGAATATCCATTGTTATCATGAGTACCTCCACCTCCCAAAATCTCAGTTGTTATCATGAGTATCTCCACCTCCCTGAATATCCATTGTTAGCATGAGTACCTCCACCTCCCTGAATATCCATTGTTATCATGAGTATGTCCAATTCCCTGAATATCCCTTGGTATCATGAGTATCTCCACCTCCCTGAATATCCGTTAACATGAGTACCACCATCTCCTTGGATATCTGTTGTTGCCATGAGTACCTCCACCTCCCTTGAATATCCGTTGTTATCATGAGTAGCTCCACCTCCCTTAATATCCGTTGTTATCATGAGTACCTCCACCTCCTTGGATATTTGTTGTTATCAAGAGTACTTCCACCTCCCTGAATATTCATTGTTATCATGAGTATGTCAAATTCCCTGAATATCCCTTGGTATCATGAGTATCTCCACCTCCCTGAATATCCGTTAACATGAGTACCACCATCTCCTTGGATATCTGTTGTTGCCATGAGTACCTCCACCTCCCTTGAATATCCATTGTTACCATGAGTAGCTCCACCTCCCTTAATATCCGTTGTTATCATGAGTACCTCCACCTCCTTGGATATTTATTGTTATCAAGAGTACTTCCACCTCCCTGAATATCCACTATTATCATGAGTACCTCTACCTCTCTGAATATCTATTGTTAACATAAGTATCTCCACCTCCTTGAATATCCATTCTTAACAAAAGTACCTCCACCTCCATGAATATCCATTGTTACCATGAGTACCTACACCTCCCTGAATATATGTTGTTAACATAAGTATCTCCACCTCCCTGAATATCCGTTATCAGGAGTACCTCCACCTCCCTGAATATCCATTGTTATCATGAGTACCTCCACCTCCCTGAATATCTGTTCTTATCATGAGTACCTCCACCTCCGTTAATATCCATTATTATCATGAGTTCCTCCACCTCACTGAATATCCGTTGTTATCATGAGTACTTCCACCTCCTTGGATATCCATTGTTATCAAGAGTACCTCCACCTCCATGAATATCCACTATTATCATGAGTACCTCCAACTTTCTGAATATTCATTGTTATCATGAGTACCTCCACCTCCTTGGATATCCATTGTTATCAAGAGTACCTCCACCTCCATGAATATCCACTGTTATCATGAGTACCTCCAACTTTCTGAATATTCATTGTTATCATGAGTACCTCCACCTCCCTAAATATCCATTGTTATCATGTGTTCCTCCACCTCCCTGAATAAGCGTTATCATGAGTACCTCTACCTCCCTGAATATCC
Source organism: Protopterus annectens (assembly GCF_019279795.1). Taxonomy (NCBI): domain Eukaryota; kingdom Metazoa; phylum Chordata; order Ceratodontiformes; family Protopteridae; genus Protopterus; species Protopterus annectens. The sequence continues at coordinate 909,370,204 of NC_056733.1, forward strand.
ATTATCATGAGTACCTCCACCTCCCTGAATGTCAGTTGTTATCACGAGTACCTGGCACCTCCCTGAATATCTGTTGTTATCATGAGTACCACCATCTCCTTGGATATCCTTTGTTATTTGTTTCATGGAGCTTTTCTCCCCAGGCCTCAACTGAAAATGGGCTCTCTGGGCCGAGTGGACTTCCCCGGTAAGCAAACTGCAAATAAATAATAAATAAATAAACCATGAGTACCTCCACCACCCTGATTATCTGTAGTTATCATGAGTACCTCCACATCCCTGAATATCGGTTGTTACCATGAGTACCTCCACCTCCTGAATATAAGCTGTTATCATGAGTACCTCCATCTCCTGAATATCTGCTGTTATCATGAGTGCCTCCACCTCCCTGAATATCCATTATAAGAAGTACCTCCACCTCCCTGAATATCTGTTGTTATCATGAGTACCTCCACCTCTCTGAATATCGGTTATCATGAGTACCTCCACCTCCTGAATATAAGCTGTTATCATGAGTACCTCCATCTCCCTGAATATCCATTGTTATCATGAGTACCTCCACCTCCCTGATTATCTGTTATTATCATGAGTACCTCCACCTCCCTTAATATCCGTTGTTATCATGAGTACCTCCACCTCCTTGGATATTCGTTGTTATCAAGAGTACTTCTACCTCCCTGAATATCCATTATTATCATGAGTACCTCTACCTCTCTGAATATCTATTGTTAACATAAGTATCTCCACCTCCTTGAATATCCATTCTTAGCAAAAGTACCTCCACCTCCATGAATATCCATTGTTATCATGAGTACCTACACCTCCCAGAATATATGTTGTTAACATAAGTATCTCCACCTCCCTGAATATCCGTTATCAGGAGTACCTCCACCTCCCTGAATATCCATTGTTATCATGAGTACCTCCACCTCCCTGAATATCTGTTCTTATCATGAGTACCTCCACCTCTCCTAATATCCATTATTATCATGAGTTCCTCCACCTCACTGAATATCCGTTGTTATCATGAGTACCTCCACCTCCTTGGATATCCAGTGTTATCAAGAGTACCTCCACCTCCATGAATATTCACTGTTATCACGAGTACCTTCAACTTTCTGAATATTCATTGTTATCATGAGTATCTCCACCTCCTTGGATATCCATTGTTATCAAGAGTACCTCCACCTCCATGAATATCCACTGTTATCATGAGTACCTCCAATTTTCTGAATATTCATTGTTATCATGAGTACCTCCACCTCCCTAAATATCCATTGTTATCATGTGTTCCTCCACCTCCCTGAATAAGCGTTATCATGAGTACCTCTACCTCCCTGAATATCCATTATCAGGAGTACCTCCACCTCCCTGAATGTCAGTTGTTATCATGAGTACCTGGCACCTCCCTGAATATCTGTTGTTATCATGAGTACCACCATCTCCTTGGATATCCTTTGTTATCTGTTTCATGGAGCTTTTCTCCCCAGGCCTCAACTGAAAATGGGCTCTCTGGGCCGAGTGGACTTCCCCGGTAAGCAAACTGCAAATAAATAATAAATAAATAAATAAATAAGCACGCTGAGTAAAAAACCTGTCTTGTTGTAGGTTAGCGCTCGGATCTATAAGTGAGGAAATAATCAATAAAAGGAACAACTTGATCCAAGCGTTAGCAGGTGCTGGTACTTCAAAAATATAAAATCCAACAAAAACGATATAAGGCAGGTGTATTAAGAAACGCTGTTTATTCCAAGAGATAAGCGCTTTCGCATTGCTGCTTCATCAGATCTCAAACAACTCTACATATTATGCTTCACATTAAATACTCTAAAAATCAAATCAACACTTCAACATCTATTAGCATTTTAAAAGGGAAATGCTCTCATTAATTCTTCTAAAACCAAAGAGCTATTAAACATAACTTGTGAATACATAAACCACACAGCAAAGAGATGTTAGTTAAACATGTATACTGAAGTGTAGATTCAAAAATAATAAAACAGTATTTATGTTGAATGCAAGAACTGTCATATATATAAAAAAAAAAAAAAAAAAAAAAAAAAAAAAAAAAAAAATCTCAAAGTGCACATTAAAAACATCTATAATAATTGATTCATACACATTGGAAAATTCTATAAATATAAATATACAATTTATAAAAGGGCACATTAGAGCAGCTATGCAAAAAATCTAGTTATGTGATGTAATGTGAAGCATAATATGTACAGTTGTTTGAGATCTGATGTAGCAGCAATGCGAAAGCGCTTATCTCTTGGAATAAACAGCGTTTCTTAATACACCTGCCTTATATCGTTTTTGTTGGATTTTATATTTTTGAAGTACCAGCACCTGCTAACGCTTGGATCAAGTTGTTCCTTTTATTGATTATTTCCTCACTTATAGATCCGAGCGCTAACCTACAACAAGACAGGTTTTTTACTCAGCATGCTCATCTACTTTCACTTTGTTCTTGTTGATAGGAGCAGGACGCTTCCTTTTTGTTTTTGTTATCAACTTACGCATGGCGGATATTGAATTGGACTACGTTCCCCGAGATGAACATCATGGGAACGTAGCCACGGCGAATCACACAGTTGAACAGAGGTTCCAACAGCACCTTAGAGGCATCGGTCATACTGCATGGTTTATCGATGCAGATTTAACATCTACTAAAGCTCTGGGACATAGCTTTGACAGTAATAAATTACACACACTACTGGATAGTGTAGAAAAAGATTTTACTAAGTTAAAGAGGCTCCAAACGCAACGCGCACACTTTCAATTGTGCCTAGACCGAAACATCATTCCGAGAGGCCTACGAGTCTTTACTATGCCCAGTCAGGGCAGGGACTATCCAGAACTGCTAGCCAAGTGGCAGCGGTTGAACATGGAGGTGAGTCGGAGTTACCTGAAGCTGTTGATTGACTTTTTTGAGCCTGAAGAGGCCAGACTAACGAAAGAAATTAGTGACAAGCAATGTACTTTATTTAATGAATTTCCACTTGAAATAATGTTACCATTGTTTGATAACATGTTAGATAGTATCTCAGCCTTTGAAAGAAAACTCTTTCAACAGAAACGATACAAAGTCATTAGGGACACTAATGATTTTAAAAATGGTAATATTTTTGTGTGGCCCAGGTTTAACTCAAATGAAACGAGTAGGGCACAGACAGGAAATACTGCTAGCAACTTACAACAAGGCACTACTGCTAGGACAGTAACATCTAATATGAACGTTTTAGGGACTTGTGATGTTTCTAGACTTGATGTTGTTGTCCCATCAACTGTTTTACAAACAGGTCTGCCTAATACAGAACAACCAGTCAATAATGACAGTTTAAGTAATGTTATATCTACATCTGACACTAATAGATGTCATAATGCTACATCCTCTGAATTTGAAAATGATTCTATAGATGTTATACATTTAGTACACTCTAATACTGATGCTAATGTTAACTTGTATCCAGATGTAAATGTGTTAAATGATGCATCTAAACCGCAAACAGAGAAATCCAAACCTATACACCCAGACAGTGGGCCTGCAGTGAGACCAAAAATCAGTTCTATAAATTCAGCCCCCACCCCCAACATACTTCCACATCTTTCTTTTCCCCTCCCAGTCAGAACAGAGAAAAACATATACCGATCTCGTTCTGTGAGCAGGGGCAGGCAGAAGAGGAAGTTATTGGAGGAATACACACCTCAGAAGACGCTGAGGAAAATGTGGACGGGGAAACGCTAGTTCATAATATCTCTCATTCTATTCTAACTGTAGATGAAGTTCGTCTATTAGATAAAGGGTTAAACTTTATACCCAGGTCTCAGAGTCAGTTGACAGATACTATGTTAGATCTGAAGATCTTCTGTAGAAATATTATGCTTAAATACATGTTTAAAGACACCACTCAGAGTAATACTGGGTTTAAATTCAAAAATCTGAGTGATTTTACACCTACCAATCACCCTTTAGTAGAGGCATATATGAGACTGACAGAGGAGGAACTTTACAACTATTATGAGAGTAGAACAACAAATAAGCAAGGTCTCAGAAAGGATAACCTTACATATAGAGAGAGGGCTAGCCTTAAGAGGCTACAAAACAACTCAAATATAACGATCAGACCCGCAGATAAAGGTGGGAAGGTAGTTGTTATGGATACTTCTGAATATTTTGAATCAATGACATCTATGTTAGAAGATGATTTTTACGAACGCATCACATCACAGGATATTGAATCTACGATCAGACAAGTACATGACACCGTACATGACATATTTAAGGGCCAGCTGATAGATAAGCAGTTGTTTGAATATCTTGTTATTCCCTATCCTACGATACCGATTATACAGGGCCTCCCGAAAATACATAAGAACTCAGTTCACCCACCCATGAGACCGATAGTTTCAGGCCGAGGGTGGGTGACTGAGCACTTATCCGTTTATGTTGAGAAACATCTTAGACAAGTGTTAAATTTGAATAACATTGTCTTAAAGGACTCCAAACAGTTCCTACTTGACTTGTATGACTGTACTAAAGACAAGACCATCACATTTGAGTATTTTTTTGTTACTTTTGACATCCAGTCTTTATTTACAGTTATACCTAATAGCTCAGGTCTATCACATGTCACTGATTATCTTAAGGAACATAGTAATTATACGCCTACGAAGATTGATTTAATAACTTGTTTCCTTGAGTTAGTTTTGGAGAACAATCTCTTTATGTTCAATGAGTGTGTTTACAGGCAGAAAGACGGCGTAGCTATGGGCACACCATGTGCCAATAGCTACGCCAATATGTATTTGGCCTATTGGGAAGAGCACTTTTTATTTAAAGAGGAGTTGTTTGAACAGCATGTTATCTTCTATCGACGTTTCGTCGATGACCTTTTTATCTTGTGGAGAGGCACCTTGGAGGAACTGGAGTTAATGCATACCACTATGAATGCCCTGACTACCTGTCTTAAATTTAGAATGAATCAATCACAATACAGGATAGAATTCCTTGATATATATATAGAGAGGCTTGATGGGAATATTATTAATACAGGAGTTTTTCACAAGAGTTGTTATAGTAATAATCTCCTGTTTAGAACAAGTATGCATCCACCTCAAGTTTTTAAGAACATTATGAGAGGCCAAGCCATCAGAGCATCCAGACTCAACCCCACAGAGTCTGGGTTTGAAATAGAGTTGAACCAATTAAGGAATAGACTCTCTTGTAGGGGTTATAACAATAAAGAGATCAGTAGGCAGCTTAGTGACGCTTCTGATTTAAGATCTAGTACAGGTACACCATTCTTTGGACCACATGATATTACCCCTTCGAGGGTTCCGAACACTGATGTTATACAATATCCAAGGTTTTGTACCTATTTCTCATCTGATCATCTCTTATTAAGAGAGTTACTTGAAAAACATTGGGGCATTTTGCACGTAGATGATGACATTAGAAACATAGTTGGAGATCAACTTAGATTTACATATAGGAATAAGAATAATTTAAAAAGGAGGCTTTGTTATACCACAAACACCCATACCAACACGAGAGATGGTTACACGAAACAATGTGGACATTGCAACTTTTGTTGCTATATAGACAGTACACCTGGTTTTCTTCATCCAGATAGCCATAAGCATTATTACACCTCTGTCACAGCAGATTGTATGACATCACATGTTGTCTATGTGGCTAAATGTCAACTATGCTCCTCATTTTATGTTGGGAAAACCAACCGTCCACTCAGAGACAGAATGAGAGAGCATATCTACCATATGAGAAAAGGTAGCTTACATAATGCCTTGGCAAAGCATGTTACTGTGACTAATTCGCAACATAAGTTTTGTTTTAAAGTCTTAGAAGTGATATATCCCAACCCTAGAGGTGGTGATGTTAGAACATATACAGAAGGGAGAGAAACAGAATGGATAATGACATTGAAGGCTGATAGAGGCTCTGGCTTAAATGAAAGGGCCTCAATCAAACCAAAATTGAAGCAGAGAAGAAACATAAAATGAAGGGATAGCACTGTGATATATTTTTCTCCTTCACATCACCATATTTATTTGTAATTCACTATCTATTGACTAGATCCACATATATCTATCTCTTGTTTAGTATATGTAATTTATTAAGTCATATTTCTTATATGCATATAAGGTTTTCTTAGTACAATTTTAATAATATTACATAATTTATTGAATTTATTGTTTCTAATAATTTTCAACAATACTATACAAGCCAGATTTTTTGTTCATGTGTCCTCCTCATACTTGTATTTCTGTTCATACAACTTTTTAATATGTAAGAATCAATTAGCATAGATGTTTCTAATGTGCATTTTGAATTCTATACATGACAGTTTTTTATATCTACAACTAGATTTTTTGCATAGCTGCTCTAATGTGCCCTTTTATAAATTGTATATTTATATTTATAGAATTTTCCAATGTGTATGAATCAATTATTATAGATGTTTTTAATGTGCACTTTGAGATTTTTTTTTTTTTATATATGACAGTTCTTGCATTCAACATAAATACTGTTTTATTATTTTTGAATCTACACTTCAGTATACATGTTTAACTAACATGTCTTTGCTGTGTGGTTTATGTATTCACAAGTTATGTTTAATAGCTCTTTGGTTTTAGAAGAATTAATGAGAGCATTTCCCTTTTAAAATGCTAATAGATGTTGAAGTGTTGATTTGATTTTTAGAGTATTTAATGTGAAGCATAATATGTACAGTTGTTTGAGATCTGATGAAGCAGCAATGCGAAAGCGCTTATCTCTTGGAATAAACAGCGTTTCTTAATACACCTGCCTTATATAGTTTTTGTTGGATTTTATATTTTTGAAGTACCAGCACCTGCTAACGCTTGGATCAAGTTGTTCCTTTTATTGAAATAAATAAATAAACCATGAGTACCTCCACCACCCTGATTATCTGTAGTTATCATGAGTACCTCCACATCCCTGAATATCGGTTGTTACCATGAGTACCTCCACCTCCTGAATATAAGCTGTTATCATGAGTACCTCCATCTCCTGAATATCTGCTGTTATCATGAGTGCCTCCACCTCCCTGAATATCCATTATCAGAAGTACCTCCACCTCCCTGAATATCTGTTGTTATCATGAGTACCTCCACCTCTCTGAATATCGGTTATCATGAGTACCTCCACCTCCTGAATATCGGTTATCATGAGTACCTCCACCTCCTGAATATAAGCTATCATGAGTACCTCCATCTCCTGAATATCTGCTGTTATCATGAGTGCCTCCACCTCCCTGAATATCCATTGTTATCATGAGTACCTCTACCTCCCTGATTATCTGTTATTATCATGAGTACCTCCACCTCCCTGAACATCCATTGTGAAATCCTGAAAAAGAAGTGAACGCTCAGCAGAACAAAAACAATGTTAATATTGGAAGAGCTTTGCACCACAAGTATTAGTTTTTCATCTGAGTATTCAAAACTTGCTAAACAACTAAAATGACAAAAAGACAGCTTCAAAACAACAGCTTCAGTAACAGGCTTTTACCATGTTGAGTCCACAATATATGAAATATAGAGCTTTGCTGTTGTAAAAGTCAAGTGGCATTGTAATTCCATAGCTTTAAAACATGTGGATGTCATAAAAACAGAAAAAAACGAACATAAAAGTGAAGAACCCTTCTGATGTAAACAATGGACAAGCGCTTTCAGCTTCTTCAAGCCTTCTTCAGATCCAAGTAGGTAAGCTGGGTTCAGTGTTTAAAAGTTGGTATCATCCAATGAAACAACCTCAGTGAATGATGAATGTTAACCAATCAAGTTAGTCCATTGGTACACACCTCCATAGCTTGAAGTTAAAACTCTTTATTTAAAACTCTTTGTTTAAAACAACAGGACAGTTTGACATTTCTAAGACAGACTCAGACATATTTTCAGAAGGAATATTAGTAAAATCTTTTCAGTAGGTTCTAGTTAAAAGAACAAGCTCTGCATAAAAGCCAAGATTTGAGAGAAAAAGGTGAAAAATAAAAATAAAGATGGTCATTTAGGGCGCTTCTTTTTAGTTCATTGCAACAGTTAGTTTGGGACATCAGAGCCTAAGTTAGTATACCTAAGGTTTCTGGCAAAGAAAACAGGTCATAAGTGAGTATAGCTCATTGCTCGTCTATTTTTAAGAAAAGGTTTTAAGGGAACACAGCCATTAAGGCCAGGGGGGTTATCTGCCCTCAGCCGCATTATCCATTTGGCTTCCTCTCTCTCAATCATATTGGTCAGGTCTCCTTCTCTGGAAGTAAAATGTATCTTTGAAATGACCATGAAAACAAAGCTATGTCCCTCGTGCTCACGTAAATGAAGGAAAAGAGAATTTGTTTCCTTTCTGTTGCGTATATCGGATTGATGTTTGATAATTCGTTCCTTTAGCTTCATATTAGTTTTTCCAACATAAAATGCTGTGCAGGAAGTGCGGGTAGCTATGTAAACAATATTGCTGGTTGGGCAATTAGATAATCCATGAAAAACAAATGTCTGTTCAGTAACCGGATGCTTAAATGTGTTGCTACAATTGATTACATTGCAGACCTTGCAGAAGCCACATTTCTTTGTTCCTGATGAATTATTATGTACGTAGTTGTCACATATCCCATCATTTAAGCATAAAATCCTTTTGAGATTGTTTTTATTTTTGAAAAGGAAACGTGGGTTATCTACAACAATCTCTTTTAACTTTTTATCCGAAGTTAGAATCGGCCAGAACTTTCTGATCACCTGGCATACGTTATCATGGTCCATAGTGTAAGTCAAATTGACCCTTAAGTTAGATGTTCTTTTAGGTATAGCTAGGGATGGTGTACTTTCACCTTCTCTGACCTTAGAGAAATACAAAGGTTTGCCTTTTCCATTACGTATGTCATTAATTCTGGTCTTGTTTAGTTCTAAACTTCTCTTTCCATAGCCTCGTTGGCTGAAATTATTAATAAGCCTCTCTTTTTCCTGGAGAAAGGTTGCCTCTTCTCTGCATAGCTTTGAAATCCTTGCAATCTGACTTTCAACAATGTTAGAGAAAATATGCCTGGGATGCACACTGGAAAAATGGAGCATGTGGTTTTGCCACATATCTTTCCTATAAAGGCGTCTATTCCCTTCCCCGGTTCAAGAGATAATCTCACATCCAGAAAGTCAATCATCTCTCTAGATGTTTTTAGATCAAATTTCAGGAAAGTAGTGGTCTGTGACAGGAAGTTAACAAAGCTTCTTAAATCTTCTTCTTTGCCCTTCCATACAATGAAGGTGTCATCCAGAAACTGATTGTACAGAATTATCTGGTCATTCCAAATGTTATTAGCATCTTTGGACCAAGCTTTCTCCCAGTTGGCTAAAACCAAGAATATAAACTGTTATCGGTGGTGCTGCGGTAGTGTTGTCGCCTCACAGTAAGATGCTGTCCGGTTCAATTCTCAGCTAGAGCATTATCTGCGTGCAGACATGTGTGAATGGGCGTACCTTCATTGAAGGTTGTGCATCAGGGCTGGCAACTCGGCATGTAAAATATCTACCGCCAATCATTAGCGGACCGGAGTTCCGCTGTGACGACCCCTAACCGGGAAAAGCCGAAAGACACAACAACATCATGAGTACCTCCAACTCTTCCGTGGTGGTACAGCGGTAGCGTTGTTACCTCACAGCAAGAGGTTCTCCCGTTCGATTCTCGGCTTAGCTTGGGAGTGCCTTCTGTGTGGAGTCTGCATGTCCTCCCTGTGGTTGGGTAGCGTTCAAAAGACATGCATGCATAAATGGACGTGCCTTCGTTGAAAGTTGTGCATCGAGCTGGCACCTCGGTGTTTCGTAAAAAAAAAAAAACTACTGCCAATCATTAGTGGACCGGAGTTCCACTGTGGCGACCCCTTACCGGGAAAAGCCGAAAGACAAACAAGAACATGATGAGTACCTCCAACTCCCTGAATATGCATTATCATGAGTACCGCCACCTCCCTGAATATCCATTATCATGAGTACCTCCACCTCCCTGAATATCCGTTGTTATCATGAGTAACACCATCTCCTTGGATTTACATTGTTATCTGTTTCATGGAGCTTTTCTCCCCAGGCCTCCACTGAAAATGGGCTCTCTGGACCAGTGTACTTGCCCGGTAAGCAAACTGGAACTAAATAATAAAAAAAATAAATCATGAGTACCTCCACCTCCCTGAATATCTGTTGTTATCACGAGTACCTCCACCTGCCTGAATATCGGAGATTATCATGAGCACCTCCACCTCCCTGAATATCCGAGATTATCATGAGTACCTCCACATCCCTGAATATCTGTTATCATGAGTACCTCAATCTCCTTGGATATCCGTTGTTATCATGAGTACCTCCACCTCCCTGAATATTGGTTGTTATGAGTACCTCCACGTCCTGAATATCCGCTGTTATCATGAGCACCTCCATCTCCTGAATATCTGCTGTTATCATGAGTACCTCCACCTTCCTGATTATCCACTGTTATCATGAGTACCTCCACCTCCCTAAATATCCATTGTTATCATGATTACTTCCACCTCCCTGAATATCCATTGTTATTAAGAGTACCTCCACCTCCCTGGATATCCATTGTTATTAAGAGTATCTCCACCTCCCTGGATATCCGTCATTACCAAGAGTACCTCTATCTTCATGAATATCCAGTGTTATCATGAGTACCTCCACCTCCCCAAATACCCATTGTTATGAGTACTTCCACCTCTCTGAAAATCCGCTGTTATCATGAGCACCTCCATCTCCTGAATATCTGCTGTTATCATGAGTACCTCCACCTTCCTGATTATCCTCTGTTATCATGAGTACCTCCACCTCCCTAAATATCCAATGTTATCATGATTACTTCCACCTCCCTGGATATCCGTCGTTATCAAGAGTACCTCTATCTTCATGAATATCCATTGTTATCATGAGTACCTCCACCTCCCCAAATACCCATTGTTATGAGTACTTCTACCTCCCTGAATATCCGTTGTTATCATGAGTACCTCCACCTCACTGAATATTCGTCGGTATCAAGAGTACCTTCACCTTCATGAATAATCAATGTTATCATGAGTACCTCCACCTCCCCAAATACCCATTGTTATGAGTACTTCCACCTCCCTGAACATCTGCTATCATGAGTACCTCCACCTCCCTCAATATCCGTTGTTATCATGAGTACCTTCACCTCCCTAAATATCTGTTGTTGTCATGAGTACCTCCACCTCCATGAATATCCGTTGTTATCATGAGTACCTCCACTTCCCTGAATATCTGTTGTTAACATAAGTATCTCCACCTCCCTGAATATCCATTGTTGTCAGAAGTACTTCTACATCCCTGAATATTCGTTGTTACCATAAGTACCTCCACCTCCCTGAATATCTGTTGTTATCATGAGTACCTCCACTATCCTCAATATCCATTGTTATCATGAGTACCTCCACCTCCCAAAATATCCATTGTTATCATGAGTTCCTCCGCCTCACTGAATATCCATTGTTATTTTGAGTACCTCCACCTCCTTGGATATCCATTATTATCAAGAGTACCTCCACCTCCATGAATATCCACTGTTATCATTAGTACCTCCAACTCCCTGAATATCTGTTGTTATCATGAGTACCTCCACCTCCCTAAATATCCATTATCATGAGTATCTCCACCTCACAGAATGTCAGTTGTTATCATGAGTACCTCCACCTCCCTGAATATCCATTATCAGAAGTACCTCCACCTCCCTGAATATCTGTTGTTATCATGAGTACCTCCACCCCCCTGAATATATGTTGTTATCATGAGTACCTCCACCCCCCTGAATATCTGTTGTTATCATGAGTACCTCCACCTCCCTGAATATCCATTGTTATCAGTAGGACCTCCACCCCCCTGAATATCTGTTGTTATCATGAGTACCTCCACCTCCCTGAATATCTGTTGTTATCATGAGTACCTCCACCCCCCTGAATATCTGTTGTTATCATGAGTACCTCCACCCCCCTGAATATCTGTTGTTATCATGAGTACCTCCACCTCCCTGAATATCCATTATCAGTAGTACCTCCACCCCCCCTGAATATCTGTTGTTATCATGAGTACCTCCACCTCCCTGAATATCCATTGTTATCAGTAGTACCTCCACCCCCCTGAATATCTGTTGTTATCATGAGTACCTCCACCTCCCTGAATATCTGTTGTTATCATGAGTACCTCCACCTCCCTGAATATCCATTGTTATCAGTAGTACCTCCACCCCCCTGAATATCTGTTGTTATCATGAGTACCTCCACCTCCCTGAATATCCATTGTTATCAGTAGTACCTCCACCCCCCTGAATATCTGTTGTTATCATGAGTACCTCCACCCCCCTGAATATCTGTTGTTATCATGAGTACCTCCACCTCCCTGAATATCCGTTGTTATCATGAGTATGTCCACATCCCTGAATATTTGTTATCATGATTACTTCAATCTCCTTGGATATCCGTTGTTATCATGAGAAACTCCACCTCTCTGAATATCGGTTATCATGAGTACCTCCACCTCCTGAATATCCATTGTTATCATGAGTAGCTCCACCTCCCTGAATATCCGAAGTTAGCATGAGTACCTCCACCCCCCTGGATATCCGTTGTTATCATGAGTACCTCCACCTCTCTGAATATCGGTTATCATGAGTACCTCCACCTCCTGAATATCCATTATCAGAAGTACCTCCACCTCCCTGAATATCTATTGTTATCATGAGTATCTCCACCTCCCTGAATATCCATTGTTATCATGAGTACCTCCACCTCCCTGAATATCCATTGTTATCAGTAGTACCTCCACCCCCCTGAATATCTGTTGTTATCATGAGTACCTCCACCTCCCTAAATATCCATTGTTATCAGTAGGACCTCCACCCCCCTGAATATCTGTTGTTATCATGAGTACCTCCACCTCCCTGAATATCTGTTGTTATCATGAGTACCTCCACCTCCCTGAATATCCATATTATCAGAAGTACCTCCACCTCCCTAAATATCTGTTGTTATCATGAGTACCTCCACCTCCCTGAATATCCATAGTTATCAGTAGTACCTTCCACCCCGCTGGATATCCGTCATTATCAAGAAAACCACCACCTTCATGAATATCCATTGTTATAGGTTCATAGGTTCATACTAGGCTATCTGCCCTAGGGCATTTATAAGCCTAGCCAGAATGTGTTTGGCTTTTGCCACCCATTTTAAATTTATTTTGCTATGCCCTTTTTCAAGATTAGTATACTGTGCCTCTGTCTAACAGTGACACAGAAGTGATACCCGGGGTAAACCTACAATCTCTCAACCACTCATCAAGATTCCTCTTGAAGAGAGTCAATGAGGGACTCTGCCTAACCTGGACTGGGATTTTATTCCAGAGTGAAGGGAGCCTCTGGGTTATGAATCTGTCGCTCCAGCATGTCCTATTTATTTCAGTGCTGAGGTTCAAGTCTCTCGAGCGCGTAGCTCGATGGGATTTGGATTTTCTGAGGTGCAGCATGTCCATTAATTCCAGGTTGGACATGGCTTTTATCGTCAGGCACAGATCGCCTCTGAACAGGCGGTATGCCACTGAGTAGAGCTGGAGTTTCTTTAACCGGGCAGCATATGGCATCTGTTTGAGCCCTTTGATCATCTTGGTGAGGTACTTTTGGGGTCTTTCCAGTTGCTGCAGGTGTCTGGTAAGGTACATCCCAAAAGGGGAATTGTACTCAATTATGGGCCTGATGAGGGATGAGTAAAGAGGCACGATGACCTCCCCTGATCTAGATGTGAATCCCTTCATGATTAGGTGGGCTATATAAAATGTTTTTCTAACCACTTTGGCCACGTGGTTGTCAAATGAGAGATTGCTATCAACTTGGGTCCCCAGGTCCCTAATTACTTCTTCTGTACTTAATGGATTACCACCTATGTGGTAATTTGTGGGCACTTTGTTTTTGCCAAAGGGGATGACTATACACTTTTTGGCATTTAGCTTGAGGCCATTGCTCTGGCACCAGTTGTCTGTTTCTATGAGGCCCTTTGGAGGATGCTTGTGTCGGCTGGAGAGTCGATTATGGCGCCCAGTTTGCAGTCATCTGCGAACTTGGTCAGCCACAGTCCTTCCGTGTTGGCCTGTACCTCCGAGAAATATATACCGAACAAGAGAGGTCCCAGGACTGAGCCTTGTGGGACACCACTTGTAACTGGTTTGGAGTCTGACATGGCTCCAGCAATTCTAACCATGTGGGTTCTGTCCTTGAGCCAGTTTGCAATCCATCTAGTGACATAGGGGTTTATATTTAAGCTGGTGAGCTTATCTATAATGCCCGAGTGGGGTATTGTATCGAAGGCTTTTGCGAGGTCCAGGTAGGCTGTGTGGACCACCTTCCCCTCATCAATGGCCTTGGTGACTGTTTCAAAGAAATCAACCAGGTTTAAGAGGCACGATCTGCCCTTAACAAAGCCGAACTGGGTAGGATCCAGTGTCTGTAGGTCCCCAATATCTTTATTTATGAGGTCCATGATGATCCTTTCCATAGCTTTGCAGACCAAGCTAGTCAGGCTTATGGGGCGATAGTTTCCAGGATCCGTTGAGGCACCACCTTTATGGAGAGGGACCACTGTTGCTGTACGCCACTCTTTGGGCACATATCCTGTAGTAAGGCTGAGATTGAACAGTAGTTTTATGTTTGGGTTTAGCTCTTCTTGGAGTTCATGTAGGCGCAGCCGGGACACCGTCTGGTCCCATTGATGCTGTGTTTTTGCATTGGAGAGCGGCTCTTACCTGAGCATCTGAGATGTCAGGGGCAGCACTCTGCTGGGATAGATATTTGCCCTTTGGTGGGGAGGGAGAACTTGCTGAACCTGTCAGCTAGGATGTTGGCAATGTCTGTGGGTTCAGTGTATTTTTTGTCATTTTGGACTAATTCTGATCATATCTGGGAATTACCACCCAGGTTTCTAACATAACTAAAGAAAGCCTTGTGATTATCCTTAGTGTCCTGTGCAATATTTCTCTCGAAGCTGGCCTTAGACAATTTTATGAGTGCCCATAGTTTTTTGCTAATACTGATCAGTGATGCCTTCCCTTTTTGGGATTTTGCTCTATCATTTAGTAGCTTCCTCCTTCTATTGTATAGTTTGTTTATGGCTGGGGTCCACCAGACAGGACGTCTGCCTTTGGAGGATTGGGTCTTGGTTTTATTTGGGATCGCATGATCCATGCATTCCTGAAGGTGTTCATAGAATGCGTTTATAAAGGATTCTGCGGTCTGGGCCGTATTTTCCACAGGCCAGGGGGCTTTGAAGGATTCCACCTTGGTTTTGAGGAGTGTGAAATTCACTTTAGAGAAGTTTTTCACTGTGGTTTTTTGGGCAGGGGGTGGGGTCGGGATGTGAATATCCAGTGAGATTAGTTTATGGTCTGATCTTACCAGTGAGGGATACACTTCTGGTCTGGAGCATAGAGTCCCCATGTTGGTGATGATCAGGTCCAGTATGTTTTCCCCTCTTGTGGGAGTGGTAACAAGTTGTTCCATAGCATTTGAGTTTATAAATTCTAGGAACCTTTGGGCTAGGGTGTTGGAGGTAGAGTAATGCTCCCAGTCTATGTTTGGGTAGTTGAAGTCGCCCAATATAATGGTGTTTGGAGAGACCTTCATATATTCCAGTGTTCTCAGGAAGGCCGAGTGGGGTTCCTGGGTTTGGGAGGGTGGTCTGTAGCAGGCTATAAACTGGAAGGCAGTTTTACCCACTGTTAGTTGCACATGGATAATCTCTGATGCTTCGTGCTTTGCCACCAACCTGGAGGTGTGGGTATCTTTGATGAATATCGATACTCCCCCTCCTTTTGTGGTTCGGTCCAAGTTTTGGGGCCGAAAAGCATGGTATGAGGTATAACCTGGTAGTGCTGGGGTGCTCTCGGGACGCCTGAACCAGTTTTCTGTTACTGCACAGATATCGATGTTCTCCATGCTAAGGAGAGTTTCAAGTGCATGCATCTTGAGGTTTAGACTTCTGGCATTGAGTAGCATTACTCTTAGTTTCTTATCCTTTGTGATACCTATGGAGGTGGGTTTGTCTTTTGAGCCTTGCCTAAAAAAGGCACTATGGGGGTAGCAAGAGCCTTTGCCAATATCCAAAACCCGAAAGTTATCATGAGAACCTCTACCTCCCCAATTACCCATTGTTATGAGTACGTCCACTTCCCTGAATATCCGTTGTTATCATGAGTGCTTCCACCTCCCTGAATAGCTGTTGTTATCATGAGTACCTCCAATTCCTTGGATATCTGTTGTTATCATGAGTCCTTCCACGTCCCTGAATATCTGTTGTTATCATGAGAACTTCCACCTCCCTGAATATGCGTTATCAAGAGTACCACCACCTCCCTGAATATCCGTTGTTATCATGACTACTGCCAACTCCCTAAATATCCGTTGTTATCATGAGTACCTCCACCTCCCTGAATATCCGTTGTTATCATGAGAACTTCCACCTCCCTGAATATCTGTTGTTATCATGGGTACTTCCATCTCCTTGGGATATTCGTTGTTATCATGAGTACCTCCACCTCCCTGAATATTTGTTGTTATCATAAGAAATTCCACGTCCCTGAATATCTGTTGTTATCATGAGTACCTCCACCTCCCTGAATATCCGTTGTTATCATGAGTACCTCCACCTCCCTGAACATCCATTGTTAAATCCAGAAAAAGAAGTGAATCCCACTAAAGAACGCTCAGCAGAACAAAAACAATGTTAATATTGGAAGAGCATTGCACCACAAGTATTAGTATTTCATCTGAGTATTCAAAACTTGCTAAACAACTAAAATGACAAAAAGACAGCTTCAAAACAACAGCTTCAATAACAGGCTTTTACCATGTTGAGTCCACAATATATGAAATATAGAGCTTTGCTGTTGTAAAAGTCAAGTGGCATTGTAATTCCATAGCTTTAAAACATGTGGATGTCATAAAAACAGAAAAAACGAACATAAAAGTGAAGAACCCTTCTGATGTAAACAATGGACAAGCGCTTTCAGCTTCTTCAAGCCTTCTTCAGATCCAAGTAGGTAAGCTGGGTTCAGTGTTTAAAAGTTGGTATCATCCAATGAAACAACCTCAGTGAATGATGAATGTTAACCAATCAAGTTAGTCCATTGGTACACACCTCCATAGCTTGAAGTTAAAACTCTTTATTTAAAACTCTTTGTTTAAAACAACAGGACAGTTTGACATTTCTAAGACAGACTCAGACATCATTTCAGAAGGAATATTAGTAAAATCTTTTCAGTAGGTTCTAGTTAAAAGAACAAGCTCTGCATAAAAGCCAAGATTTGAGAGAAAAAGGTGAAAAATAAAAATAAAAATAAAGATGGTCATTTAGGGCGCTTCTTTTTAGTTCATTTCAACAGTTAGTTTGGGACATCAGAGCCTAAGTTAGTATACCTAAGGTTTCTGGCAAAGAAAACAGGTCATAAGTGAGTATAGCTCATTGCTCGTCTATTTTTAAGAAAAGATTTTAAGGGAACACAGCCATTAAGGCCAGGGGGGTTATCTGCCCTCAGCCACATTATCCATTTGGCTTCCTCTCTCTCAGTCAAATTGGTCAGGTCTCCTTCTCTGGAAGTAAAATGTATCTTTGAAATGACCATGAAAACAAAGCTATGTCCCTCATGCTCACGTAAATGAAGGAATAGAGAATTTGTTTCCTTTCTGTTGCGTATATCGGATTGATGTTTGATAATTCGTTCCTTTAGCTTCATATTAGTTTTTCCAACATAAAATGCTGTGCAGGAAGTGCGGGTAGCTATGTAAACAATATTGCTGGTTGGGCAATTAGCTAATCCATGAAAAACAAATGTCTGTTCAGTAACCGGATGCTTAAATGTGTTGCTACAATTGATTACATTGCAGACCTTGCAGAAGCCACATTTCTTTGTTCCTGATGAATTATTATGTACGTAGTTGTCACATATGCCATCATTTAAGCATAAAATCCTTTTGAGATTGTTTTTATTTTTGAAAAGGAAACGTGGGTTATCTCCAACAATCTCTTTTAACTTTTTATCCGAAGTTAGAATCGGCCAGAACTTTCTGATCACCTGGCATACGTTATCATGGTCCATAGTGTAAGTCAAATTGACCCTTAAGTTAGATGTTCTTTTAGGTATAGCTAGGGATGGTGTACTTTCACCTTCTCTGACCTTAGAGAAATACAAAGGTTTGCCTTTTCCATTACGTATGTCATTAATTCTGGTCTGGTTTAGTTCTAAACTTCTCTTTCCATAGCCTCGTTGGCTGAAATTATTAATAAGCCTCTCTTCTTCCTGGAGAAAGGTTGCCTCTTCTCTACATAGCTTTGAAATCCTTGCAATCTGACTTTCAACAATGTTAGAGAAAATATGCCTGGGATGCACACTGGAAAAATGGAGCATGTGGTTTTGCCACATATCTTTCCTATAGAGGCAAGTGTCTATTCCCTTCCCCGGATCAAGAGATAATCTCACATCCAGAAAGTCAATCATCTCTCTAGATGTTTTTAGATCAAATTTCAGGAAAGTAGTGGTCTGTGACAGGAAGTTAACAAAGCTTCTTAAATCTTCTTCTTTGCCCTTCCATACAATGAAGGTGTCATCCAGAAACTGATTGTACAGAATTATCTGGTCATTCCAAATGTTATTGGCATCTTTGGGCCAAGCTTTCTCCCAGTTGGCTAAAACCAAGAATATACACTGTTATCGGTGGTGCTGCGGTAGTGTTGTCGCCTCACAGTAAGACGCTGTCCGGTTCGATTCTCAGCTAGAGCATCTTCTGCGTGGAGACATGTGTGAATGGGTGTACCTTCATTGAAGGTTGTGCATCAGGGCTGGCAACTCGGCATGTAAAAATCTACTGCCAATCATTAGCGGACCGGAGTTCCGCTGTGGCGACCCTAACTGGGAAAAGCCGAAAGACACAACAACATCATGAGTACCTCCAACTCTTCCGTGGTGGTACAGCGGTAGCGTTGTTACCTCACAGCAAGAGGTTCTCCCGTTCAATTCTCGGCTTAGCTTGGGAGTGCCTTCTGTGTGGAGTCTGCATGTCCTCCCCATGGTTGGGTAGCGTTCAAAAGACATGCATGCATAAATGGGCATGCCTTCATTGAAAGTTGTGCATCGAGCTGGCACCTCGGTGTTTCGTAAAAAAAAAAAACTACTGCCAATCATTAGTGGACCGGAGTTCCACTGTGGCAACCCCTTACCGGGAAAAGCCGAAAGACAAACAACAACATGATGAGTACCTCCAACTCCCTGAATATGCATTATCATGAGTACCGCCACCTCCCTGAATATCCATTATCATGAGTATCTCCACCTCCCTGAATATCCGTTGTTATCATGAGTACCACCATCTCCTTGGATTTACATTGTTATCTGTTTCATGGAGCTTTTCTCCCCGGGCCTCCACTGAAAATGGGCTCTCTGGGCCAGTGTACTTCCCCAGTAAGCAAACTGGAATTAAGTAATAAAAAAAATAAATCATGAGTACCTCCACCTCCCTGAATATCTGTTGTTATCACGAGTACCTCCACCTCCCAGAATATCAGAGATTATCATGAGTACCTCCACCTCCCTGAATATCCGAGATTATCATGAGTACCTCCACCTCCCTGAATATTGGTTGTTATGAGTACCTCCACCTCCTGAATATCCGCTGTTATCATGAGCACCTCCATCTCCTGAATATCTGCTGTTATCATGAGTACCTCCACCTCCCTAAATATCCATTGTTATCATGATTACTTCCACCTCCCTGAATATCCATTGTTATTAAGAGTACCTCCACCTCCCTGGATATCCATCGTTATCAAGAGTACCTCTATCTTCATGAATATCCATTGTTATCATGAGTACCTCCACCTCCCCAAATACCCATTGTTATGAGTACTTCTACCTCCCTGAATATCTGCTGTTATCATGAGTACCTCCACCTCCATGATTATCCTCTGTTATCATGAGTACCTCCACCTCCCTAAATATCCGTTGTTATCATGATTACCTCCACCTCCCCAAATACCCATTGGTATGAGTACTTCTACCTCCCTGAATATCCGTTGTTATCATGAGTACCTCCACCTCACTGAATATTCGTCGGTATCAAGAGTACCTTCACCTTCATGAATAATTATTGTTATCATGAGGACCTCCACCTCCCCAAATACCCATTGTTATGAGTACTTCCACCTCCCTGAACATCCGCTATCATGAGTACCTCCACCTCCCTCAGTATCCGTTGTTTTTATGAGTACCTTCACCTCCCTAAATATCTGTTGTTGTCAGGCGTACCTCCACCTCCATGAATATCCGTTGTTATCATGAGTACCTCCACCTCCCTCAATATCCGTTGTTATCATGAGTACCTTCACCTCCCTCAATATCCGTTGTTATCATGAATACCTCCACCTCCATGAATATCCGTTGTTATCATGAGTACCTCCACCTCCTTGGATATCCATTATTATCAAGAGTACCTCCACCTCCATGAATATCCACTGTTATCATTAGTACCTCCAACTCCCTGAATATCCATTGTTATCATAAGTTCCTCCACCTCCCTGAATATGCGTTATCATGAGTACCTCCACCTCCCTAAATATCCATTATCATGAGTATCTCCACCTCACAGAATATCTGTTGCTATCATGAGTACCTCCACCTCCTTAAATATCCATTGTTATCATGAGTACCACCATCTCCTTGAATATGCGTTATCATGAGTACCTCCAGCTCCCTAAATATCCATTATCATGAGTATCTCCACCTCCCTGAATGTCAGTTGTTATCATGAGTACCTGCACCTCCCTGAATATCCATTATCAGAAGTACCTCCACCTCCCTGAATATCTGCTGTTATCATGAGTACCTCCACCTCCCTGAATATCCATTGTTATCAGTAGTACCTCCACCTCCCTGAATATCTGCTGTTATCATGAGTACCTCCACCTCCCTGAATATCCATTGTTATCAGTAGTACCTCCACCCCCCTGAATATCTGTTGTTATCATGAGTACCTCCACCCCCCCTGAATATATGTTGTTATCATGAGTACCTCCACCTCCCTGAATATCCATTGTTATCAGTAGTACCTCCACCCCCCTGAATATCTGTTGTTATCATGAGTACCTCCACCCCCCTCACTATATGTTGTTATCATGAGTA
This sequence comes from Protopterus annectens, assembly GCF_019279795.1. Classification (NCBI taxonomy): domain Eukaryota; kingdom Metazoa; phylum Chordata; order Ceratodontiformes; family Protopteridae; genus Protopterus; species Protopterus annectens. The sequence goes on from NC_056733.1 coordinate 909,391,459, forward strand.
CCTCCACCCCCCTGAATATCTGTTGTTATCATGAGTACCTCCACCTCCCTGAATATCTGTTGTTATCATGAGTACCTCCACCTCTCTGAATATCTGTTGTTATCATGAGTACCTCCACCTCCCTGAATATCCATTGTTATCAGTAGTACCTCCACCCCCCTGAATATCTGTTGTTATCATGAGTACCTCCACCTCCCTGAATATCTGTTGTTATCATGAGTACCTCCACCTCCCTGAATATCCATTGTTATCAGTAGTACCTCCACCCCCCTGAATATCTGTTGTTATCATGAGTACCTCCACCTCCCTGAATATCTGTTGTTATCATGAGTACCTCCACCTCCCTGAATATCCATTGTTATCAGTAGTACCTCCACTCCCCTGAATATCTGTTGTTATCATGAGTACCTCCACCTCCCTGAATATCCATTGTTATCAGTAGTACCTCCACCTCCCTGAATATCTGTTGTTATCATGAGTACCTCCACCTCCCTGAATATCCATTGTTATCAGTAGTACCTCCACCCCCCTGAATATCTGTTGTTATCATGAGTACCTCCACCTCCCTGAATATCTGTTGTTATCATGAGTACCTCCACCTCCCTGAATATCCATTGTTATCTGTAGTACCTCCACCCCCCTGAATATCTGTTGTTATCATGAGTACCTCCACCTCCCTGAATATCCATTGTTATCAGTAGTACCTCCACCCCCCTGAATATCCGAGATTATCATGAGTACCTCCACCTCCCTGAATATTGGTTGTTATCATGAGTACCTCCACCCCCCTGAATATCTGTTGTTATCATGAGTACCTCCACCCCCCTGAATATCTGTTGTTATCATGAGTACCTCCACCTCCCTGAATATCTGTTGTTATCATGAGTACCTCCACCCCCCTGAATATATGTTGTTATCATGAGTACCTCCACCCCCCTGAATATCTGTTGTTATCATGAGTACCTCCACCCCCCTGAATATCTGTTGTTATCATGAGTACCTCCACCTCCCTGAATATCTGTTGTTATCATGAGTACCTCCACCTCCCTAAATATCTGCTGTTATCATGAGTACCTCCACCTCCCTGAATATCTGTTGTTATCATGAGTACCTCCACCCCCCTGAATATCTGTTGTTATCATGAGTACCTCCACCTCCCTGAATATCTGTTGTTATCATGAGTACCTCCACCTCCCTAAATATCTGTTGTTATCATGAGTACCTCCACCTCCCTGAATATCCATTGTTATCAGTAGTACCTCCACCTCCCTGAATATCTGCTGTTATCATGAGTACCTCCACCTCCCTGAATATCCATTGTTATCAGTAGTACCTCCACCCCCCTGAATATCTGTTGTTATCATGAGTACCTCCACCCCCCTGAATATATGTTGTTATCATGAGTACCTCCACCTCCCTGAATATCCATTGTTATCAGTAGTACCTCCACCCCCCTGAATATCTGTTGTTATCATGAGTACCTCCACCCCCCTGAATATATGTTGTTATCATGAGTACCTCCACCCCCCTGAATATCTGTTGTTATCATGAGTACCTCCACCTCCCTGAATATCTGTTGTTATCATGAGTACCTCCACCTCTCTGAATATCTGTTGTTATCATGAGTACCTCCACCTCCCTGAATATCCATTGTTATCAGTAGTACCTCCACCCCCCTGAATATCTGTTGTTATCATGAGTACCTCCACCTCCCTGAATATCTGTTGTTATCATGAGTACCTCCACCTCCCTGAATATCCATTGTTATCAGTAGTACCTCCACCCCCCTGAATATCTGTTGTTATCATGAGTACCTCCACCTCCCTGAATATCCATTGTTATCAGTAGTACCTCCACCTCCCTGAATATCTGTTGTTATCATGAGTACCTCCACCTCCCTGAATATCCATTGTTATCAGTAGTACCTCCACCCCCCTGAATATCTGTTGTTATCATGAGTACCTCCACCTCCCTGAATATCTGTTGTTATCATGAGTACCTCCACCTCCCTGAATATCCATTGTTATCTGTAGTACCTCCACCCCCCTGAATATCTGTTGTTATCATGAGTACCTCCACCTCCCTGAATATCCATTGTTATCAGTAGTACCTCCACCCCCCTGAATATCTGTTGTTATCATGAGTACCTCCACCCCCCTGAATATATGTTGTTATCATGAGTACCTCCACCCCCCTGAATATCTGTTGTTATCATGAGTACCTCCACCCCCTGAATATCTGTTGTTATCATGAGTACCTCCACCTCCCTGAATATCTGTTGTTATCATGAGTACCTCCACCCCTGAATATCTGTTGTTATCATGAGTACCTCCACCCCCTGAATATCTGTTGTTATCATGAGTACCTCCACCCCCCTGAATATCTGTTGTTATCATGAGTACCTCCACCCCCCTGAATATCTCTTGTTATCATGAGTACCTCCACCTCCCTGAATATCTGTTGTTATCATGAGTACCTCCACCTCCCTAAATATCTGTTGTTATCATGAGTACCTCCACCTCCCTGAATATCTGTTGTTATCATGAGTACCTCCACCCCCCTGAATATCTGTTGTTATCATGAGTACCTCCACCTCCCTGAATATCTGTTGTTATCATGAGTACCTCCACCTCCCTAAATATCTGTTGTTATCATGAGTACCTCCACCTCCCTGAATATCCACTGTTATCAGTAGGACCTCAACCCCCCTGAATATCTGTTGTTATCATGAGTACCTCCACCTCCCTAAATATCTATTGTTATCATGAGTACCTCCACCTCCCTGAATATCTGTTGTTATCATGAGTACCTCCACCCCCCTGGATATCATCATTATCAAGAGAACCACCACCTTCATGAATATCCATTGTTATAGGTTCATAGGTTCATACTAGGCTATCTGCCCTAGGGCATTTATAAGCCTAGCCAGAATGTGTTTGGCTTTCACCACCCATTTTAAATTTATTTTGCTATGCCCTTTTTCAAGATTAGTATACTGTGCCTCTGTCTAACAGTGACACAGAAGTGATACCCGGAGTAAACCTACAATTGCTCAACCACTCATCAAGATTCCTCTTGAAGAGAGTCAATGAGGGACTCTGCCTAACCTGGACTGGGATTTTATTCCAGAGTGAAGGGAGCCTCTGGGTTATGAATCTGTCCCTCCAGCATGTCCTATTTATTTCAGTGCTGAGGTTCAAGTCTCTCGAGCACGTAGCTCGATGGGATTTGGATTTTCTGAGGTGCAGCATGTCCATTAATTCTGGGTTGGACATGGCTTTATACGTCAGGCACAGATCGCCTCTGAACAGGCGGTATGCCACTGAGTAGAGCTGGAGTTTCTTTAACCGCAAGCAGCATATGGCATCTGTTTGAGCCCTTTGATCCTCTTGGTGAGGTACTTTTGGGGTCTTTCCAGTTGCTGCAGGTGTTTGGTAAGGTACATCGTACTCTATTATGGGCCTGATGAGCGATGAGTAAAGAGGCACGATGACCTCCCCTAATCTAGATGTGAATCCCTTCATGATTAGGTGGGCTATATAAAATGTTTTTCTAACCACTTTGGCCACGTGGTTGTCAAATGAGAGATTGCTATCAACTTGGGTCCCCAGGTCCCTAATTACTTCTTCTGTACTTAATGGATTACCACCTATGTGGTAATTTGTGGGCACTTTGTTTTTGCCAAAGGGGATGACTATACACTTTTGGCATTTAGCTTGAGGCCATTGCTCTGGCACCAGATGTGTGTTTCTATGAGGCCCTTTGGAGGATGCTTGTGTCGGCTGGAGAGTCGATTATGGTGCCCAGTTTGCAGTCATCTGCGAACTTGGTCAGCCACAGTCCTTCCGTGTTGGCCTGTACCTCCGAGAAATATATACCGAACAAGAGAGGTCCCAGGACTGAGCCTTGTGGGACACCACTTGTAACTGGTTTGGAGTCTGACATGGCTCCAGCAATTCTAACCATGTGGGTTCTGTCCTTGAGCCAGTTTGCAATCCATCTAGTGACATAGGGGTTTATATTTAAGCTGGTGAGCTTATCTATAATGCCAGTGGGGTATTGTATCAAGGCTTTTGCGAGGTCCAGGTAGGCTGTGTGGACCACCTTCCCCTCATCAATGGCCTTGGTGACTGTTTCAAAGAAATCAACCAGGTTTAAGAGGCACGATCTGCCCTTAACAAAGCCGAACTGGGTAGGATCCAGTGTCTGTAGGTCCCCAATATCTTTATTTATGAGGTCCATGATGATCCTTTCCATAGCTTTGCAGACCAAGCTAGTCAGGCTTATGGGGTGATAGTTTCCAGGATCCGTTGAGGCACCACCTTTATGGAGAGGGACCACTGTTGCTGTACGCCACTCTTTGGGCACATATCCTGTAGTAAGGCTGAGATTGAACAGTAGTTTTATGTTTGGGTTTAGCTCTTCTTGGAGTTCATGTAGGATGCAGCCCGGGACACCGTCTGGTCCCATTGATGCTGTGTTTTTTGCGAGAGGGCGGCTCTTACCTGAGCATCTGAGATGTCAGGGGGGCAGCACTCTGCTGGGATAGATATTTGCCCTTTTGGTGGGGAGGGAGTTTGCTGAACCTGTCAGCTAGGATGTTGGCAATGTCTGTGGGTTCAGTGTATTTTTTGTCATTTTGGACTAATTCTGAGCATATCTGGGAATTACCACCCAGGTTCCTAACATAACTAAAGAAAGCCTTGTGATTATCCTTAGTGTCCTGTGCAATATTTCTCTCGAAGCTGGCCTTAGACAATTTTATGAGTGCCCGTAGTTTTTTGCTAATACTGATCAGTGATGCCTTCCCTTTTTGGGATTTTGCTCTATCATTTAGTAGCTTCCTCCTTCTATTGTATAGTTTGTTTATGGCTGGGGTCCACCAGACAGGACGTCTGCCTTTGGAGGATTGGGTCTTGGTTTTATTTGGGATCGCATGATCCATGCATTCCTGAAGGTGTTCATAGAATGCGTTTATAAAGGATTCTGCGGTCTGGGCCATATTTCCACAGGCCAGGGGGCTTTGAAGGATTCCACCTTGGTTTTGAGGAGTGTGAAATTCGCTTTAGAGAAGTTTTTCACTGTGGTTTTTTGGGCAGGGGGTGGGGTCGGGATGTGAATATCCAGTGAGATTAGTTTATGGTCTGATCTTACCAGTGAGGGATACACTTCTGGTCTGGAGCATAGAGTCCCCATGTTGGTGATGATCAGGTCCAGTATGTTTTCCCCTCTTGTGGGAGTGGTAACAAGTTGTTCCATAGCATTTGAGTTTATAAATTCTAGGAACCTTTGGGCTAGGGTGTTGGAGGTAGAGTAATGCTCCCAGTCTATGTTTGGGTAGTTGAAGTCGCCCAATATAATGGTGTTTGGAGAGACCTTCATATATTCCAGTGTTTTCAGGAAGGCCGAGTGGGGTTCCTGGGTTTGGGAGGGTGGTCTGTAGCAGGCTATAAACTGGAAGGCAGTTTTACCCACTGTTAGTTGCACATGGATAATCTCTGATGCTTCGTGCTTTGCCACCAACCTGGAGGTGTGGGTATCTTTGATGAATATCGATACACCCCCTCCTTTTGTGGTTCGGTCCAAGTTTTGGGGCCGAAAAGCATGGTATGAGGTATAACCTGGTAGTGCTGGGGTGCTCTCGGGACGCCTGAACCAGGTTTCTGTTACTGCACAGATATCGATGTTCTCCATGCTAAGGAGAGTTTCAAGTGCATGCATCTTGAGGTTTAGACTTCTGGCATTGAGTAGCATTACTCTTAGTTTCTTATCCCTTGTGATACCTATGGAGGTGGGTTTGTCTTTTGAGCCTTGCCTAAAAAAGGCACTATGGGGGTAGCAAGAGCCTTTGCCAATATCCAAAACCCGAAAGTTATCATGAGAACCTCTACCTTCCCAATTACCCATTGTTATGAGTACGTCCACTTCCCTGAATATCCGTTGTTATCATAAGTACCTCCACCTCCCTGAATATCTGTTCTTATCATGAGTGCTTCCACCTCCCAGAATAGCCGTTGTTATCATGAGTATCTCCAATTCCTTGGATATCTGTTGTTATCATGAGTCCTTCCACGTCCCTGAATATCTGTTGTTATCATGAGAACTTCCACCTCCCTGAATATGCATTATCAAGAGTACCTCCACCTCCCTGAATATCCGTTGTTATCATGAGTACTGCCAACTCCCTAAATATCCGTTGTTATCATGAGTACCTCCACCTCCCTGAATATCCGTTGTTATCATGAGAACTTCCACCTCCCTGAATATCTGTTGTTATCATGGGTACTTCCATCTGCTTGGGATATTCGTTGTTATCATGACTACCTCCACCTCCCTGAATATTTGTTGTTATCATAAGAAATTCCACGTCCCTGAATATCTGTTGTTATCATGAGTATCTCCACCTCCCTGAATATCCATTGTTATCATTAGTACCTCCACCTCCCTGAATATCCATTGTTATCATGAGTACCTCCACCTCCCTAAATATCCATTATCATGAGTACCTCCACCTCCCTGAATATCCATTGTTATCATGAGAACTTCCACCTCCCTGAATATCTGTTGTTATCATGGGTACTTCCATCTCCTTGGGATATTCGTTGTTATCATGAGTACTTCCACCTCCCTGAATATCCATTGTTATCATGAGTTCCTCCACCTCCCTGAATATCTGTTGTTATCATGAGTACCTCCACCTCCCTGAATATCCATTGTTATCATGAGAACTTCCACCTCCCTGAATATCTGTTGTTATCATGGGTACTTCCATCTCCTTGGGATATTCGTTGTTATCATGAGTACCTCCACCTCCCTGAATATCCATTGTTATCATGAGTTCCTCCACCTCCCTGAATATCTGTTCTTATCTCTCTTCTTTCCACTGTATTTTGTACAGCTTGGGCCCCTGCCCACCCTGCCCTAACCTGCTGAAAATCCCCTCCTGAACTCTCTGACCAAGAACCAGCTCCAACGAACTAATAACCCGAAACTATCAGGCCTTCTGCTCTCTGAGTCCTTCTACTTCAAGGATCCAAGAAAGTATGTTTACTGTTGTAACTGTGTACTGTTAATTAGTTGATCTTACTAGGTCGCAGTACGCTTCCCTCCCAGACAAGCCAGCAGCCTCTACCCCTTCTGCTTTACTGCTTGCAGTCCTAGTCCTCCCCCTTACTCTCTCTACCCCCTTCTCTGCTGCTTCAGTTCTCCCTGCTCTTCCTACCACCTTCCTGAACTTCATTAGCTCCCTTCCTGATTCTCCCCTTGGGGTCTCTACTAATCCAGTCTGACTGACCACTAGGTGGCGATCCACTACCTCTTCTGTTCCCACTATCTTTCCCTCTCCTCCTTATCTCCCCTACTACAGCCCTCCAACCTCCCTTCCTCTGCTCTCTCCCTCTCTACTGTCCATAACTCACAGCCATCCTTCTCCTTACTCAGCCCTCCTCTACTCCCTTTCTGAAGCCTCTTCCTCTCCCTCTGTCTTTCTCCTTTGCATTCTTCCCTCTAACTCCTCTTCTCTGCACATCTCACTACCCATCCTTCTCTCTCCTTCACTTACCTTCCCCATCTTCACATCTCTGTTATTCTTGTTAAACTTACCTTCTGACTACTCACTCTTTACTGATTGTCTTCCTCACTTTTCTCCTCCTCTGGCTCTTCCTGCTCCGTTCGCCCTATGGGCTCACTCCACTCCCCTACCCTGCCGCCAAATTCCACCCTCCCCCAGCACCTCCACATTTATACCTCACCAGCTCCACCCTCCATTTGTTACAACAAATCACAGTCTTTCCCTCCTCCTCAATTAATTAACCAATCTTAACCCTCCACTTACTTCCCCAACCCCTCTATCCCTCCTACTTCTCACTACACTTAACCCTACCCCCTCCTCTCCTACTCTATATTCCACTACTTCACCCTCTCTCCACATCCATTCTCTTCTACCTTCTTATTTTCTCCTACCACACCCTACCCTTTCAAACATGCACTCCCAAATTATCTTTTCCCTCAGACTCCCCTTCTCTCTTCTCATCTTTCTTATTCCTCTCCATCACGCTACTTCTTACTGCTTAAAACTCACCCATACTTGCCTACTACTCAAATTATCACTCTCTCCTACCCACTACCTCTTCTACTCACTCACTTCCACTCCATTTCCCCCTCCCTTATCTCAATAAACCTACTACACCTCTTCCATCCCAAAATACTCTCCTACTCTACAAAAAGCCTCTTTTATATATTTCCACTAACCCCAAACAACTTCCTACTCTCCAAACATAAGAGACACAAAGCTATCTCACATAATTTCCTAGCCTTATCTGGAGACATTCACCCTAACCCTGGCCCCACCCACAGTACAAACAACTCCTTCCCTCCTTCCCCCTCCTCCCCCACTTTAAATATGCCTCTCCCTCCTTCTTCTTCTCCTAATTCCTCTCCTAGCACCCTTAAGGTCTTCACTATCAATGCCCAGAGCCTTAACAACAAAATTCACCATGTTCCTGCTTGGATTAATCACAACCAACCTAACATCTTAGCCATCTCTGAAACCTGGCTAAAACCCCATATCTCTGATTCTGAAATATTACCTCCAGGTTTCAACATCCTCAGGAGTGACCGATTAAACAAAAAAGGTGGAGGTTCCGCCCTAATCTACTCTAACCTTCTCTCCATAATTCCCCTGCAAATCCCTACCACTCTTTTCGAAAATACTGAAATAACTGCTTGTCTGCTCCGACTCAATAAACATAAAAATATCTGTTTCATTTCCTTATACATCTCCCCAGGCAACAATATCTCTACCCTGGAGAATATTCTTCACTGGGCCTCTTCTGAAATAAAATATGAAACATTTATTCTAGGAGATGTCAACATTGATTGGAACAAAATCAACACTCCTTCCCCCTCCCTAGCTATCAACCTTTTCAACTTCTCCCAAGTAATCCATTCGACAACCAAACCTAACAAAAACCAGCCCCCAGGATCCATCATTGATTGGATTTTAGTCTCCCATCCAAGCAAAATCTCTCTTTCAGGAACTATCCCTGACTCCTTTAGTGACCATCTCCCTGCCTTCATTCATCGCTCAACTAACCCCTCACAATCCCAACATCATTACATCCAAACTCGTAACCTTAGCAACTTCAACCCCACAATTTTCTCCAACATATTCAAACAAATCAACTGGCAAATCCTTTACACTCTCTCCCTTGACAATGCCGTAGAACATTTTACTCCATCTTCCTAAATACTCTTAACTCCCTAGCCCCCCTTAGGAACAAACAAATTAAAGCCAATTCTGCTTTTTTGCTGACCAAAGAGACAAAACATACCATGCATCTCAGAGACAAATCCTGGAAGCTTTATCAGAAAAGTAAACAGTCTTCTGCCTTGCTCCAATATACCCAACTCCGCAACCAAGTAAAAAAACTAATTATCTGGGACAAAAAAAACTACTACAAGAAACTTCAGACTAATAATAATGACAACCCAAAACTATTCTGGAAATCTGTTAACTCTCTTCTCCATCCTGGGTCACAAAACAACCCCTGCCTTGACCCTAGTTTAACTGCCAAGGAACTGAGCTCTCACTTCAACACTTTCTTCACAGATTCTATAGCCAAGCTAACCAAAACTTTCCCTACAAACAATCCTCCCAACTTCCTAAACTCTTCTAACGACTGTCACTCTATGTTTCAACTCAAACCAGTTTCCACAACATTTATTAAAAAGCTCTTATCCAAACTAAAGCCTTGTTCCAACGCCCCCGACAACATTCCCCCCTCCTTCCTCAAATGCGCAGCTGAAGGAATTGCTCTACCAATTAGCATCCTGATTAACCGATCCTTACAAGAGTCATACGTACCCAAACTCTGGCGTTCAGCATACATTCTACCACTTCATAAAGGAGGTAAAAACAACTCCATTTCTAATTTCCGCCCCATAGCCCTACTCTCTCCAATATCTAAAATTCTGGAGAAATGTGTCCACCACCAACTATTACCCTACTTAACTGAGAATCACTTACTTACACCCACCCAACACAGTTTCCGTCCTGACCACAGCACCATAACTGCCCTACTCTCCTTCTTAGAAACAGTTAATCAAGCCCGAGATTCTGGACTTCTTGTTTCAACTGTTCTGCTAGATCTCTCTAAAGCCTTTGACACCATCTCCCACACTCACCTACTCTGCCACCTCTCCAACCTTAATCTTTCCACTAATACTCTTTCCTGGTTCTCCAGTTACCTCTCTGACAGATTTCAGGCTGTCATATGGAAGGACTCTACCTCCTCCTTCTTACCTACTCCTACCGGCGTTCCTCAGGGATCCATCCTCGGTCTCATACTTTTCAACATCTTCATAAACAACCTTCACACTGCTATCCCTGACTCAACAGTCATCCAATACGCTGATGACTCTACCTTAGTCTGTGCCACCCCCAATTTTTCTGAACTTCTCTCCAAAACACAAACAGCTTTTTCCACTACAGAAAACTGGATGCACCAAAACCATCTCTCCGTCAACTCCAGTAAATCCAAAATACTAATTTTCCTCCCTACCAAGGCTGCCTCCTTTGACAAAAACACTTTCAACATCCTCAGCCAAACCAACACCCCTATAGAAGTGGTACCCTACGCTAAACTCCTTGGCATAACCATTGATGAACGCCTTAAATTCGACCTCCACATACAACAAAACATAAAAAAACCCACCAAAAGTTAGGTATGCTCTACAGAAATAATCTATTTCTTTCTAAATCCTCTAGGCATACCTTAGCTACCTCCTACCTCCTTCCCTCTCTACTTTATGGTGCCCCTCTTCTAACTAATCTGTCCGCCTCCCTCTCCTCTAAACTTGAAGCTTGCTATACTAAAATCTCTAAATTCGCCACTAAATCCAAAACCTCAACTCACCACTGCCTCACCCTTCAGTCTCTAAACTGGTTAGAACTCCCTAACCACCTTGACTACCTTCAACTTACAACCACTCATAAATTAATATTCTACCCAGAAAAATGCCCTGCTCTATCCAACATCCTTCCACCTTACATCCCCAACCGATCATTAAGATCTGAACAGCAAAATCTAATCTCCATTCACAGACCTAAACATCCCGCCGGCCAGCAACTTCTATCCTTCTCTCTAGGTAGGAAATGGAACTCTCTCCCTCCTTCTCTTAGAACCATACCTAACACAGAATACTTCAAAACCCAACTTTTCTTACACCTATCTTCCAAATGGAAATGTTCTTGCTTTCACCCTACTTAATTTCTAGGCTTCCCTAAACTAAGCCCCTCTACTCCTGCACCTTCTGCACTCTAACTCTTGCTAAATGGTTTTATCTGACTCTCCCTTGACTGTAAGAATGAAAATATTTCAAATTTTTTGTACAAAAAAAATGTTGTTGTTTTTCTTAGTTTTTGCAGTGCTCTTCTTTGTACTTTTGCTGTGTTTTTCTTATCATTTGCGGTGCTCTTCTTTGTACTTTTGCTGTGTTCTTCTTATCATTTGCGGTGCCCTTCTTTGTATTATTGCTGTGTTGACATTCTATTTGTAAAATTGCATTTACAGTGTTATTACTATGTATACTTACAGTGTGGACACTTTTGTATTTTATCTCATGCATTGTATTATTTGATTGTACTGCCTTTGGAGCTTTTCTGCCCGGGCCTCCACTGAAAATGGGTACGTCTTGGCCCAGTGGACTTCCCTGGTAATCAAACTGAAATAAAATAACATAAATAAATAAAATAAATGAGTACCTCCACCTCCCTGAATATGCATTGTTATCAAGAGTACCTCCACCTCCATGAATATCAGTTGTTATCATGAGTACTTCCACTTCCCTGAATATCCATTGTTATCATGAGTACCTCCACCTCCCTGAATATCAATTGTTATCATAAGTAACTCCAATTCCCTGAATATCCCTTGTTATCATGAGTACTTCCACCTCCCTGAATATCCGTTAACATGAGTATCACTATCTCCTTGGATATCCGTTGTTATCATGAGTACCTCCACCTCCCTTGAATATCAGTTGTTGTCATGAGAACCTCCACCTCCCTAAATATCCTTCTTATCATGAGTACCTCAACTTCCCTGAATATCCGTTGTTATCATTAGTACCTCCACCTCCTTGAATATCCGTTCTTATCAAGAGTACCTCCACCTCTATGAATATCCATTGTTATCATGAGTACCTCCACCTCCCTGAATATCTGTTAACATAAGTATCTCCACCTCCCTGAATATCCGTTGTTATCAGGAGTACCTCCACCTCCCTGAATATCCATTGTTATCATGAGTATCTCCACCTGCCTGAAAGCCTTTTGTTATCATGAGTACCTCCACCTCTTTTAATATCCATTGTTATCATGAGTGCCTCCACCTCCCGAAATATCCATTGTTATCATGAGTTCCTCCACCTCACTGAATATCCATTGTTATCTTGAGTACCTCCACCTCCTTGGATATCCATTGTTATCAACAGTACCTCCACCTCCATGAATATCCACTGTTATCATAAGTACCTCCAACTCCCTGAATATCCGTTTTTATCATGAGTACCTCCACCACCCTAAATATCCACTATCATGAGTACCTCCACCTTCCTGAATATTCATTATCATGAGTACTTCCGCCTCCCTGAATATCCGTTGTTATCATGAGTACCTCCACCTCTGTAAATATCTGTTGTTATCAAGAGTACCACCATCTCCTTGGATATCTGTTGTTATCTGTTTCATGGAGCTTTTCTCCCCAGGCCTCCACTGAAAACTGGCTCTCTGGGCCCAGTGGACTTCCCCGGTAAGCAAACTGGAAATAAATAATAAACAAATATATCATGAGTACCTCCACCTCCCTGAATATCCTTTGTTATCATAAGTACCTCCACCTCCCTGATCATCCATAGTTATCATGAGTACCTCCATATCCTTGAATATCTGTTATCATGAGTACCTCAATCTTCTTGGATATCCATTGTTATCATGAGTACCTCCACCTCCCTGAATATTGGTTGTTATCAAGAGTACCTCCACCTCCTGAATATCCACTGTTATCATGAGTATCTCCATCTCCTGAATATCTGCTGTTATCATGAGTACCTCCACATCCATGAATATCCATTGTTATCATGAGTACCTCCACCTCCCTAAATATCCGTTGTTATCATGATTACCTCCAACTCCCTGAATATCCATTGTTATCAGGTGTACCTCCACCTCCCTGGATATCCGTCATTATCAAGAGTACCTCTACCTTCATGAATATCCATTGTTATCATGAGTACCTCCACCTGCCTAAATATCTGTTATCATGACTACCTCCACCTCCATGAATATCCATTGTTATCAGGAGTACCTCCACCTCCCTGGATATCCGTCGTTATCAAGAGTACCTCTACCTTCATGAATATCCATTGTTATCATGAGTACCTCCACCTCCCTAAATATCCGTTGTTATCATGATTACCTCCACCTCCCCAAATACCCATTGTTATGAGTACTTCCACCTCCCTGAATATCCGTTGTTATCATGAGTACCTCCACCTCCCTGAATATCCATTATCATGAGTACCTCCACCTCCCTGAATATCGCTCATTATCAAGAGTACCTCCGCCTTCATGAATATCCATTGTTATCATGAGTACCACCACCTCCCCGAATATCGGTCATTATCAAGAGTACCTCCGCCTTCATGAATATCCATTGTTATCATGAGTACCTCCACCTCCCTGAATATACATTGTTATCATGTGTGCCTCCCCCTCCCTGAATATCTGTTGTTAGCATGAGTACCTCCACCTTCCTGAATATCTGTTGTTAGCATGAGTACCTCCACCTTCCTGAATATCCGTTGTTATCATGAGTACCTCCACCTGCCTAAATATCCGTTATCATGACTACCTCCACCTCCATGAATATCCGTTGTTAACATGAGTACCTCCACCTCCCTGAATATCTGTTGTTATCATGAGTACCTTCACCTCCCCTAATATCCATTGTTATCATGAGTACCTCCACCTCCCAAAATATCCGTTGTTATCATGAGTTCCTGCATCTCACTGAATATCCGTTGTTATCATGAGTACTTCCACCTCCTTGGATATCCGTTGTTATCAAGAGTACCTCCAACTCCCTGAATATGCATTGTTATCATGAGTACCCCTGACTCCCTAAGTATCCATTGTTATCATGAGTTCCTCCACCTCCCTGAATATGCGTTATCATGAGTACCTCCACCATCCTGAATATCCATTATCATGAGTACCTCGACCTTCCTGAATACCCGTTGTTATCATGAGTACCTCCACCTCTTTGGATATCCGTTATCTGTTTCATGGAGTTTTCTCCCTGGACTTCCACTGAGAATAGGCCCTCCTGGCCCAGTGGACTTCCCCAGTAAGCAAACTGGAAATAAATAATAAATAAATAAATAAATCAGAAGTACCTCCACCTCCCTGAATATTCGTTGTTATCATGAGTACCTCCACATCCCTGACTATCTGTTATTATGAGTACCTCAATCTCCTTGGATATCCATTGTTATCAAGAGTACCTCCACCTCCCTGAATATCGGTTGTTACCATGAGTACCTCCACCTTCTGAATATAAGCTATCATGAGTACCTCCATCTCCTGAATATCTGCTGTTATCATGAGTACCTCCTCCACCTCCACCATCCTGAATATCCATTATCATGAGTACCTCGACCTTCCTGAATACCCGTTGTTATCATGAGTACCTCCACCTCTTTGGATATCCGTTATCTGTTTCATGGAATTTTCTCCCTGGGCCTCCACTGAGAACGGGCTCTCTGGGCCGAGTGGACTTCCCTGGTAAGCAAACTGGAAATAAATAATAAATAAATAAACCCTGAATATCCTTTGTTATCATGAGTACCTCCACCTCCCTGAATATCCATAATTATCATGACACATGAGCTAAATATTTAATACAGTAAATATTTAATGTCAGTCATTGCCAGCTATCTTCTAAGAAATACATTAACCACTAAAACTAGACTCATATTTTAATAGAAAAAGGACATCTTCACTGTTTATACAATTACACCCCCATCAGCAGTTTACCTGTTATTAGGTGGTGATACTGAACCCAATCCAGCACCTACTTCCAATACTCCCCATAATAAAATATGCCACACAACTAACTCCCCATGCACACAAACACACACACACACACACACACACACACACACACACACACACACACACACACACACACACACACACACACACACACACACACACACACACACACACACCTCTCAACCTCTTACTTTGATCAAGAATTCTGGACAAAGCCAAAAATAATGGGGGGGACAAAGGCCCAAAATAGGGACCCTTTTAAGTACTGCTCTTATAAACTTCAAAAGTTGATAGAAATACAGGTTTTGCATTAGCATGAATTTTCTGAAGGGTATGAAGTATGAAATTCAACAGTCTGTCATTATTTTCTGACTTCAAACTCAATGATCTGCCAGTGATTTGTCAGAAAACAAAAATTTTATGAGAAAAAGGCCAAAAATATGAGGCAAAAATCTGGACATTCTGTAAAAATCTGTACAATTCAGAGATATGCTAGACAGAGCCAAATAACAGGGACAGATTTTAAATATTGCTCTTATAAACATAAAATCAGTAAGGTTGCCATTAGGTTTACTTACCTCTCAACCTTAGTAGATCAATGTTATGCTGCTAAGCAGAATGTACATTTTTTTTTGGTAATTATTGCTAATTGTCTTTTTATTGTACTTTGGAGCTTTTCTCCCCAGGTCTGGCTTCCTCGTTAAACAAATGTCAAATAAATAAATTTCTAATTTATTATGTGCACTGCGAGATGGCCGGTCCGTGGAAAATTGCTTTACATTGTTACTGGTCCTTGGTGCAGAAAAGGTTGGAGACCACTGATTTAGAGAATATGCATCTTGTGCCTCTCGATTAACAAATCCTGCTGTGGAAGAGAAGTCTCATTGCTTATTTGCACTTTCACAAAATGAATGCAGTGTGCTGCCTATACATTCTCAGGTATATCAACAAATGTCAGATTTTTGCTGACTTTACTACTGTTTAAAACAGTTCTTCTTGAGAAACTTTATACCGCCAGTCTTTGCCTCATTTCAGTCTCTGATTTCTGCAATTCTATAAGCTCAGGCTCGGCATTATATATACGTTTGATCTGACATATTTCTCCAGGGTATTACTTATTTTAAACACCTCTAACTATCTTTGATTTATTTTTCCTTTATAGTCTTTGATTCATTTTTCCTTTATAGGATTTTACCTCTTTTATTTAAGCTAAAACTTGAACTACATTTTGCCAATCAGCTGTAATGTTCTTTCCTGCCAGAGATTTTTTTTATTCTCTTTTTTTCTGGTTGATTTTCTCTTACTCTCTCCACATTACTTCTTTGCTAGCATCCAAGCACTATGTTTACAAGCTATTCATTGAATTTTACCCAAATTGTTATATTCTACCAACTTTTTAATATTTCTCAGCATTCACACTGGGAGCTTTTAATTAACCTACGGCTCAATGTACAGTTATTTCTGACGTCTTCCTTTGCCCTGCTTTAGTCCAGTTTAAATAATTGCCTTTGCAGCAGAAAGGCCTGAAGAGATTTTGACACCTACATTTAGTGACTTTATTAGTCATAGTTCAGCGCTTATATTTCTTTCTTGCTGAAGACCTTTTATTAAAACAATGAAAGCCAGCCACAACTCAGGTGGGATGACTGATGAATACTATAAAACAGCCCCTACCCTTTGAACTAAATATTTGCACACCACACGTCTCATGTTGCAGGTCTCAGTCATGCTTCTATTTATTCCATAACAGAAAAGAATCCCATTCATAGGAATTTCTGATGTTTATAAGGACCAGCATTGTGTTATTACATCTAAGAATGAGCACAATGTCGTGTGTTATTATACAAGCACAGCCTCCAACTCATAAGTCACTAGTTACCTACTGATACAGCAAACATAAATGTCTATTTCTTTACAAATAAATCTGTATTACTGCTGGAACGGCTGTAGTAATATTGTTTTTCCATTGCAGTAGTAACTTGTCTGCACTGCAGAATGTGATTTATTCTATTCCAACATGTAGCACTAATGTTTCCATATTAAGAATGTTTACTACAAAGTAAACGATATCCAAACTCGCAGTGATGAGTATTTGTACTTACTACATTTAATGATAATGAACTGATTATAAAAAAGATAATGTAAAAGTAAGAAGGGATTAAAATAAGTCTTTCCATCCTTTTTTTTTGCTTACTACGTCCTACGGACATGACCAGTATGGGAGTACTGATCATAAAGCTGTTTGGACAGACGAGGTTGTAGATGCCTGATCTACAGAATGGGGTTTCTCTGGATAACAAGAACACAGCAAAGGAAAGTCAGTATTTATTACCTGTCTCCCACAAGCAGAAATGTAAAATGACTTCATAGCATGTGATGCCATGAGCATCCAAAACAGAGTGCAGCCTTCCTAATTATTTGGGATAACAACCGTATGTTGACAAATGCTCTTTAAGACAAGTACATTAAAACTTCAACCAGGTATATTAAAAAGAAAAAAAAAAAAAAACAGAGAAGTAGAAAAGAATACAGAAGCAGATAGAATGGTACTAAATAATAAGCTCTCACACTTATAACATGTCAACATATGCCAGTGCTACATAATATTGTATTTATGTTGTTTTAATAATGGTATATGTCTATTCTACATGTCGTGTTATCTGTATTAATCCATGTATTTACTGTATACTGCATATGTCAATTTTCACCTGTGTATATGTATTTTCTTTTCCTTTATTTGTGGAGCTTTTCTTCCTGGGCCTCTACTGAAAATGGATAAAATTATCCAGTCAGACTTTCCCGATATACAAATGTCAATAAATAACTACTAATATAACTTGCAGGACCAAAAAAACAACTATTCATGAACAGTAAAACACATTAAACAACTAATATACTTACGTTCTTCATTTCTTTCTTGACACACTTACCTGCCTGTATTTGTGAGGAAGATGAAGGTGCTGCCAAATGAAAGATGAAATATATACGATGTCCAAGGAACCCAGTAATGTCTGTCATAGATGTTTGGATCTGTGTCATGCCACGTCCACCAGAGTAACTTTATACCTGTTAGAACAAACTGTATCAGTATCTCCCAGTTTAACCAGTATCATTTTATGCCATGTCCACCACATTAGCTTTATACCTGCTAGAACATACTTTATCAGTATCTCCCAGTTTAACCAGTATCATTTTATGCCATGTCCACCAGAGTAGCGTTATACCTGGAAGAATGTACTGTATCAGTATCTCCCAGTTTAACCAGTATTATTTTATGCCACGTCCACCACATTAGCTTTATACCTGTTAGAACATACTTTATCAGTATCTCCCAGTTTAACCAGTATCATTTTATGCCACGTCCACCACATTAGCTTTATACCTGTTAGAACATACTGTATCAGTATCTCCCAGTTTAACCAGTATCATTTTATGCCATGTCCACCAGAGTAGCGTTATACTTGGAAGAATGTACTGTATCAGTATCTCCCAGTTTAACCAGTATCATTTTATGCCATGTCCACCACATAAAATGGAGACAGTCCTCATAAGTATGGAAGATGTAAATATTTATTCAAAATATCTTCAGCGTACACCCCCTTGCACTAATACATGGTTATCTACCACCCTCTCATTAAATCATAACAACCTAGACGGTAGTGTGTATCAATATACGTGGTGATGATTTAGGGCTCCCTGTGTAAAATCATCAGTTGTGATAGATCAGTACAACTACAGTACCAGAGCTCCACACTACCAACACACAATAACCACAGTACCATGGTTACACAGTACCACATGGTGACCAAGAGCAAAAACTATAGGCTCACTGTTCTGTCATGCAGTGGTGGGAGTTTCATGATCTGAGGTATGTAAACAAGTGGAAATGAAGAAAAATAAAAGGTACATTAGGGATTCTGAACATTAACGTCTAGATGATTGGCAGAATGGTTAAGGTGTTTACCTTGCAGACCCAAGGTGCAGGGTTTGATTCTTACATGGGGTAATTGGCTAGGCTTAAAATGGCCCACAAGGGCAATTAGCCTAGTACTAATCTATGAGCCTATGATATTATAGAGTGAAATAACTTAGAGTCAAGGTTAGGGACAATGGTGTTTTCCTTTACACCTTTGTAAAATGCTTTGAAAAAAGCTTTGTGATCAGCCTGCTTAGATTTGGCTTGAAATTATTTTTTTTTTAATTTTCATGTGGGACATTTGCATTAGTTGCATGATGCAGACATAAGCTTTACATCCATAAATCGGTAAAACTTAAAGGAAATGTTACTCAGATTTAATGCAGGTTTAAAACTGGCAATAACACTGGAAAAATATTCAGAATACTAATCACAGGAAAGTAAAATTGTCTTACCTCCACGGGGAAGAAGAGAATTTCATGTATCAACACCAAAAGCAATGTTACCTTTATTAACGTTACCACCTGTTTCAGATTAGTCCAAGACTTATTTCGTAATGAAGGCATGTTCAGATCACTAAACATCGTCAGTTTTGTTCTGCATTGTACTACACTTCAGCAGTAAGCAGTCATACAAGACTAAATTTCATGTTTTCATAAATACAAAAGATGTATTTCATTTTTTTGGAGGGATATTTTTATTAGTTTTACAAAATTGAGCAATGGCATGCGTTCAGATAAGACAGAAAGCCACTAATTCTGATATATTCGTATATTATAATTCTCACATATTCTTATATTATAAAATGGAACAAAACGTATATTACATAATCATATCTCCCGTCGCTCTAATTACATAGCTGACACTTGAAGAGAGGACAATTAAATAATACATTTTCATATCCATCAACATATAGTCATAGTTTTCATAAGTAACATTGTTATTCACACATAGTTTATTATAAATGATTATTACCTACCCTAAATAAAGAGAGTATGGGACGTACTTAAACCTTTTAACTTCATCTGTATCAAACCATCTCCATCTATCGACCTACTTTTTTGACTAGATTAGACTCACTAGGCCTACAGAATCTTTTCAAAAGTGACAATGTGACACGTATATATAATGATATGGCCCAGACATAATTAATGTGTTTTTCTACCTCCATTTAACTATACTAACATTGTTGCTTATCACTGGATTTAACATAGTCTAGGACCACAGTCAGTACTTCTTTTTAACTTAATTGTTCTGAGCTGGGCTTTCTATAAGCCTGTAAAAGTCATTCTTTGTCCATTTACACTTTCTTCAACACGAAAGAGCTTCAAATCAAGTAGCCCTTTAAAAATGAAGATCCCTCCCCCAGCAAGGTTTGGAAGTTGTCAGCTTTTCCCAGTAATGAATAGCAAAAAGGAATTACTTCAAAAAGCTAGTAAGGCAAATGACAGCTGCCCGTCGGTTTGGCACATAGTTTAATTTTGTAGTTAAATGGATAAAAGCAGAAGTTCGCTGCCTAAAAGGGAGAGTATTCATCCACTCACTTAAAGGAGTACCGCACCCACAGACTCAAAAAACATGTTTAAAACATCATGGCATGATGTTTCCTACACTTTAACAGCACTCTGGGATTATTTACAGGATTTTAAATATTTTTATATGTAATTCCAGACTCTGACCACCTGGAGGCCAGCATACTGACGTGGTTTGGATAAACCAGGTTGCCACTCAGTATCCCACAAATCATTGTTTTGCTCACAAATGTTACATCATGCAGGCCTCCATTTGCCTAAAGCTCCTGTCATTTCATAGATGTTGCATACGTACAAAGTTCTGAGTAAAATAGAACAGTGAAAGTAACATTCCCTGCTGCTGAATGACTACTTAAAACTGAAACAGTGCAAATGTCACAAAACACACTCAAAGTGCTGTTTACTGCTGCCTTTTTTCTAATTTAGTTTAAATGGCACTAATTTGTGAGACAATGAATTCCAGTCCTTTTACTTCTCCCCTCCCCCGTAACACCTAGCTTCCCTAGCTGTCAACGTCCTGAGGGTAATTTGACTTGGTAATTCCATTGACTGGCAGATCTCAGCAGGGTGCTTGACTCATGTAATTTAATCTTTGTTCTAGCATTTCCTTTGTTACAGGGGGCATTTATTTTGCTGCACTATAGCCATGGCCTTACTTGACTGCATTAGCATCCGGTTTATGTAGCAACTCCTGTAAGGTCTTGCACCAGGGAGCTAAATAAAACATTTACACTATTAACTACTTTAGATCTTTATTAATGTAAGTGTTTAAGGTATCACTTCATGCTTCCACATTGTTAAAAATGATTTACATGTGCAAAGTGTGTTGGTATTCAGTGTTTGCCTACATATTTTTGTTTACTACACTGGTTGGTTTGCAAAAAAAAACCTTTTGCAGTGTCCCTGGGTTTGTCTTTGTACATACAAGCAGTGCTATATTTTCCCTTCCTTTTCTTGTGTCCAATAGTCACTTATAACAAAGTACATTTTTTTATATTTATTTCTTTATATAAAGGACATAAAGGTTAATTAACCTTGAATCAGGTAATGGATGCCACTGCAAAGAATCACTGTTGAAATATTTGTGCATGGACTAAATCCCTTACTAAATATTTGCCAGACTCCAGTTCAATTGGTGCTATGGCTTTAATATACTTGTGTGTTTGCTCATGCCTTCCAAATATCCCCACCATTACATACCAGTTTTGCAGTGTAGTAACCACCCGACATGCCCATACACCTTTAGCTATCAATATGCAGCTACTCCTGTTCATGTGAGTATGTGAATTCATTTTCAGACAAGGTGTTGAAGCTGCACTCATACCTCTCATGTGTACCTCATTATGAGGAATGTACCTCATTTGGGGTCTTAAAAAGTACATGTTCTCGAAGTTCCTCAAAGTTCCACATTGAACGATTCTGTCAAACATTCAGTGTTAAAGTGAAATCCATGGTAAATAGAAATTAATCATACTAATTCATTAACAGATCTTCTTTATAAGTAAAACCAACCTATTTTAACCATCCCATGACCTTCCTAGTTGAAGTTGTTAGTAAGCCATTGGTATGTGTTCCACATTTTGCCCATCTGTTCCACATTATGAGGGCTAGTGCTCCTCATTTTGGAGATGGTGGCTGCACTGAATAATTCTAGGTGCTTGTTCAGGTTTCACATGGTGCTTGCTTAAAGCTATTCTCAGGTTAAGCCACTATGAATATGTTGCACCGCCACCTCTGATACAAGGGTAATGTTCTAATCCTTTTATTCCTGCACTGCACACTAGTGGTATCTGGTGCAAATACAAGAGAAGTATGTAAGCGATACACCACCTAAGCATCATTTGCCATTCAGAATGTACAAGTATGCATACCAAATTTGTGTTTCCAAACATCGGTGTTACTACACTACTACTGAATAATTCCTATATCAGGCTCAAACTGTTTGACTTCGTTTCTTACCTTAGTATTTTCGGGACAGCAATCCAATCTATTCACACACTGTAAAACACAACAGCCACTACTCATTTCTCATGTTCATCCATTCTTGAGCTAGCATTATCCACATCACATAGCACCACGTGACATCCCGAACTTGCCTGTTATTGTCCAATACCTGTCAGTACAGGAGAAGATGAATGCATACACCTAACTATATAGCAGCAATCAAAAGGCAGTACTTACATGATGCATTCACAAGCTGGCTTTTGGTTACAATGTGCATATCCAGCAACTGCAACTACTGCATATTGTACTATCATGACAAGCCTCTGTACCGCTTCACGGTAGCCAGCCTCACAGAGGTCTACTCACACCACAGCATTACTTGCAGCTGCAGCCAGATCCACTCATCTCACCACTATCATAACACTCCTGCAGCTACGCATGCTACCCCAAACATGCCTCCTCTTGCCATTTATGCATTATGTATATCTCACTTCTGTCCTCAAAGACCAGTCTGTGCAACTGCAACTGCCAAATAAGTGCCACTACACTGCACCACTTCACGGTAGCCAGCCTCAGAGGTCCACTCACACCACAACATCACTTGCAGCTGCAGTCAGATCCATTCATCTCACCACTATCATAACACTCCTGCAGCTATGCATGCTACCCCAAACATGCCTCCTCTTGCCACTTATGCATTATGTATACCTCACTTCTGTCATCAAAGACCAGTCCGTAAAACTGCCAATCTGAGGTAAACTGGGTGCTGCTGTGCTCATGCCTTGAGATTGGTTCCAGGCACAGAAACTTTTCCATTTTTCAGCATAAGATTTTCTAGTACTAGGCCTTCTTGCATCTAAAATGATATCCATCACAGGTTTGCTGAGGGATGGTAAATGAGAGATTAAGTAATTAGCCAGGCTGCAATGTTCAGTGTTGGAAGCTGAGGGTGCAGAAAATCTGGTTCTCCTGCTGAGACAGCAGGGAAGGAGTGTGAGGCAGGTGCCATGGAGATAATCGTGACACTATGCAGGAGGGGGTACCAGTGTTGGTGCAGCCAGTCTGGAGCAATCAAAATCATCCTTGGTTTGTACTGTTTGATTTTTAATAGTACTTTGGAGAGCAGAGGCAGAGGGGGGAAGGCATAAACTGATGCTGAAGGACAGAGCATACACTTTCCAGGCTTGTTTGTGGTGAGTCCTTGTGCAAAATTTGTCCACTTGGTAGTTCTGGGGAGAGGCAAACAGGTCTATATCTGGGCTGCTCCATTTGCTTGTCAACATGTTGAAAATCCTTGGTTCCAGTTTCCACTCATGTGGGTCCATGAGGTTTCTGGTTAGTCCGCCTGCCAGTGTATTTAATTTTCCTGGCAGGAATTGAGCTTGTAGGTGCACTTGGTAGCTCAAGGCTGTGTTCCACAATGCCATGGCTAGTCTGCAGAGGGTAAGAATGTCTATCCCCATGCTTGTTTATGTACCACATAACAGTGGTGTTGTTCGTCTTTACCATTAGTTGTCCTGGAAGAATGTGGTCCTTGAAGGCTGTCAGAGCATTCTGTACAGCTAACATTTTTTTTGCTTGATCTGCAGGTGCATTTGACTTGGGCTCCATTTGCCCTGAATGCACTTCCCTGCCAGGTGAGCCCACCATGCATAGTATGATGCATCTGTTGTTAGGGTTTGGATGGCAGGGGGTGGTGTGAAAGGTAGTCCCTTGTTTTGGTGGCAGGCCTCTGCACATCAAAGGAACTGTAGGTGTAGGCAAGGTACGATAGGAATCATTGTTTCTAGGTCTTGAGAATGTTGAGACCATAGGCTTTTTAGGTACCAGTGTAGTTTCCTCATATGCAGTCTTGCATATGGAATTAGAAGAATGCAGGGGGCTATGAACACTAAGGCTTGCAGTGTTTGTCTTGCAGATAGCAGGGTTTTTGTGGCCACTTGTTTGAAGTAGGTTGTCAAAATAATTTGCTTTTCTGGCGTGAGGTAAGCCATCTGGGATGTTGTATTCAAGCTTGCTCCCAGGAATATAACTGGTTGACAGGGTACCAGGTGTGAGTAGCCTGCTTTGAAGCGTAGGTATCTTCTGCAAGATTCCATGGTTGGGATGTGCAGGTATGCTTCTTTTAAATCTAGTGGTGCCAAACAGGCATCTTTGCCTAGCATACGAAGTAATTGGTGAATAGTCAGCATTTTGAATTTTGGAATCTCCAGAAAGGTGTTTAGAGTAGACAGGTCCAGGATAGGACATCATGAATTGTCTTTTCTGGGTACCAGGAAAAGTCTCGAGTACAAACCTTGTCCCTTTTCCTCTTCTGGTACCAGTTGAATAACTCCCATGCTTACGAGAGAAAGGACTTGTTTTTGGGCCTCTGCCCACTGATTTGGGGGTAGGTCCGGCACACATTTGGTGTTGGCAACATGTGGAAGTGAAATCTGTATCCCTGGGACATTATATTTAAAACCCATTTGTCCTCGGTAATGAGTTCCCCAATTCTTTGCATGAAGAGCAATCTTCCCCCCAAAGGGGCAGTCAGTTGATAAGTGCTTGGAAATTTTAAAAGGAAGTCATTGAGACACTTTACCATAGGGGGGAGTTTTATTATTCCCAGACTTGGGAGTGGAGGCCCCCCCACTGCTTAGTTCTGTGAGTCACCTGGGTGTTTTGCTGTGTCTGGGTTTGGCTTGAGAAGACCTGCAAGGGGCTGGAAAGGACCAATTCATAGAGGGACAGTGCCTACTAAATGTAGGAGGCTGAACTTGTAAAAAAATCTTTAACAGTTTGCATAGATTTAGCTTTAAGAACTTCCTCAGCCTTGTTGCCAAACAGGTGGTCCTGATTTAAAGGAGCATTCATCTACCTTTCTTTTGAAAAACATTCATCCCAGCATCGCAAGGAAGAAACTAATAGTATAAAAAAAAATTCATGTCTGTGCCCGTCAGATTTTGTATGTTACATCACACCTCTCAACCTCTTAGCACAGGAAATCTGGACAAAGCCAGAAATAATAGGGGGGCAAAGGCCTCAAAGTAAAGATCAAATTTTAAATATTGCTTGTATAAACTTGGAAAGTTGCTAGAATAAAAGGTTTTGTGTTGGCATGCATTTTCTGAAGGATATGAACACTGAAACTTACATTTTGGTCATTATTTAGTGAATTCAATTCTCACTGATTTGCCAGAAAGCCACAAGTTTTATGAGGAAAAGACCAAGCATACGAGGCAAAAATCTGGACAATGAAGCGCTATGTGTTACACACAAGCAACAAACCTAATCATCCAAGCCAGATCGAACCCATGGCCTATATGGATAGTATCAGAGCCAACAGTACTATAGCTTTTCCAGTCAAAATCCCCACATTGAAACAGAAGGCAAGTCTGTGACATGGGGTCATGAAGTAAGGTTACTGAAACTATTGATAAGTAGAAGGACAATATACACATCCTTTCTTCAATGCAAGTACATATGATCAAATGGGCAACATAAAATTAATAACAAGGTCATATACTTGGAGTCTGGGGCAGTAACCTATCTGCTTTTGGATGAACTTAATGATACAAGAAGAATGTTTTATAACTTTTATAGAATGCAGTTAGAGATATTGAACACTATGTTGTGGTGGGAGTTTCTACCAATTAGGAACCTGGCTTCATCCACAAATTATAGCAAAGATGGAACAGAAAATGGACTGATGAGTGCATCTTAATTTTAAAGCAAGAGAACACCAACTATCAGTAATTTACCAAGTCCTGGACAACAATAGCGAAGATACCGTTGATGGTCATCTCGGATTTTAAGTCAAGACTTGTCACCAAATGACTGAATAAAGCTGTTGACCCTTAACCTTCCTGGATATCTGCCTGTAGTACAGCTCAACATTATAAAAAATTATGCTTTACGCTCATAACTCCAAGAAAGTGGTAAATGTAGCTTGGGATGTAAATGTAGGGAGATGGGACCCGAGGTAGATGTGGTAAAGTACACACTCAGTATGTGCACCTGTTGTGGTCATGCACTAGCAGCCAAAATATTTGGGGAAAGGTGCATCAAGTGGCAACATTTTCCCTTAGGAAACATGCTCACCGTCTGACTGTATATCAGATCTCAGGCATCCATTATTACAACTATTGAATTTTGTTGGCTTTATCATTCACAAACACCAGTGACTGTTGTTATCAACAAACTTTAGAAGTTATTAGTTGTCGACATCAGTAAGGACTTGCTTTGCTACAGTAACCGATTATGCAGCTCTATAAAAAAAAGCTACCCACATACAGGAATTCAATGACTTCTAATCCATTTTCATGATTGTATGGAATAATCTGTTATGAACCTGTAGAGTATTTTTAATTAATTTGATTATAAATTTCTGGTGAACATGCACATTTATCATATGATACACTTGAAATTGTCAGTTTTATTTTGATGGCATGCTTCCTTTAGTTATAACTGTGACAGTAGGCTTCATAATCTGCACTTTCACACAGTAGTGTGGCCCTGGTAAAACCCACGTTTTTAGTGTTGCACAAATTCTCACACAACTAATGAGCTGCACAGTGTTCACAATCATGCTCACTAATGCAGTATTCAGATGACCCCGCACTCATGCTCACTAATGCAGTATTCAGATGACCCCGCACTCATGCTCACTAATGCAGTATTCAGATGACCCCGCACTCATGCTCACTAATGCAGTATTCAGATGACCCGCACTCATGCTCACTAATGCAGTATTCAGATGACCCCGCACTCATGCTCACTAATGCAGTATTCAGATGACCCCGCACTCATGCTCACTAATGCAGTATTCAGATGACCCCGCACTCATGCTCACTAATGCAGTATTCAGATGACCCGCACTCATGCTCACTAATGCAGTATTCAGATGACCCCGCACTCATGCTCACTAATGCAGTATTCAGATGACTCCGCACTCATGCTCACTAATGCAGTATTCAGATGACCCCGCACTCATGCTCACTAACGCAGTATTCAGATGACCCGCACTCATGCTCACTAATGCAGTATTCAGATGACTCCGCACTCATGCTCACTAATGCAGTATTCAGATGACCCCGCACTCATGCTCACTAATGCAGTATTCAGATGACCCCGCACTCATGCTCACTAATGCAGTATTCAGATGACCCCGCACTCATGCTCACTAATGCAGTATTCAGATGACCCCGCACTCATGCTCACTAATGCAGTATTCAAATGACCCCGCACTCATGCTCACTAATGCAGTATTCAGATGACCCCGCACTCATGCTCACTAATACAGTATTCAGATGACCCCGCACTCATTTTCACATCTGACAAAATGACACCTCCAAAAACTATTCAGGAAGCTTTAACAGCAACTGAAACAAGGCTTTGTAACTCACAACTCATGCTCAACCCAAAAAAAATAAAGTTACTACTTTTTCCCCAAATCACTCTCTAAAGAAAAAACAAAATTTAAAGTCTTCTCCCTTGCTAATATAATCATTGAAGTAATTTCTCATATCATATTATTAGACTTGATAGTGAATCTTAAATTCAACATGCATATACACAACTGAATAGGAATAACTAATCAAAACAATTGATCACTTTTAAGGTCTGTGTCTCTGTTCCCAGCAGCTGACACGCATGCACGCGAGCATTCACACACACCTAGGAAAAGCTGGCACAGATGTATGCAGACTTATCAAATATGTTGGGCTTCTGTATTTGTACAAAGTTATTAAAGGCCTGGAACTACTTATCTCTATCCATCAGGTCAGTACTTCCACCATCCTTCAAAAGCATTCGGAAAGGTTTCCAAGCCAAAAGCTGACTCTGTTCTTGCTCAATGCCGGGACAATTATATCCCTAAATGTGAACAAATACCTGTTCATACCTTACATCTCCTTACTCTCCCTTATTCACTCCCTTCCTCATATACCTGTTCATACCTTACATCTCCTTACTCTCCCTTATTCACTCCCTTCCTCATATACCTGTTCATACCTTACATCTCCTTACTCTCCCTTATTCACTCCCTTCCTCATATACCTGTTCATACCTTACATCTCCTTACTCTCCTTATTCACTCCCTTCCTCATATACCTGTTCATACCTTACATCTCCTTACTCTCCTTATTCACTCCTTCCTCATATACCTGTTCATACCTTACATCTCCTTACTCTCCTTATTCACTCCTTCCTCATATACCTGTTCATACCTTACATCTCCTTTCTCTCCCTTATTCACTCCTGTCCTCATATACCTGTTCATACCTTACATCTCCATATTCTCCCTTATTCACTCCTTTCCTCATATACCTGTTCATACCTTACATCTCCTTACTCTCCCTTATTCACTCCCTTCCTCATATACCTGTTCATACCTTACATCTCCTTACTCTCCCTTATTCACTCCCTTCCTCATATACCTGTTCATACCTTACATCTCCTTACTCTCTCCCTTATTCACTCCTTCCTCATATACCTGTTCATACCTTACATCTCCTTACTCTCCCTTATTCACTCCCTTCCTCATATACCTGTTCATACCTTACATCTCCTTACTCTCCCTTATTCACTCCTTTCCTCATATACCTGTTCATACCTTACATCTCCTTACTCTCCCTTATTCACTCCGTTCCTCATATATCTGTTCATACTTTACGTCTCCTTACTCTCCCTTATTCACTCCCTTCCTCATATACCTCTTCATACCTCACATCTCCTTACACTCCATATTCACTCCCTTCCTCATATACCTGTTCATGCCTTACATCTCCTTACTCTCCCTTATTCACTCCCTTCCTCATATACCTGTTCATACCTTACATCTCCTTACTCTCCCTTATTCACTCCAGTTCCTCATATACCTGTTCATACCTTACATCTCCTTACTCTCCCTTATTCACTCCCTTCCTCATATACCTGTTCACACCTTACATCTCCTTACTCTCCCTTATTGACATCCTTCCTCATATACCTGTTCATACCTTACATCTCCTTACTCTCCCTTATTCACTCCCTTCCTCATATACCTGTTCATACCTTACATCTCCTTACTCTCCCTTATTCACTCCCTTCCTCATATACCTGTTCATACCTTACATCTCCTTACTCTCCCTTATTGACATCCTTCCTCATATACCTGTTCATACCTTACATCTCCTTACTCTCCCTTATTCACTCCCTTCCTCATATACCTGTTCATACCTTACATCTCCTTACTCTCCCTTATTCACACTCTTCGTCATATACCTGTTCATACCTTACGTCTCCTTACTCTCCCTTATTCACTTCCTTCCTCATATACCTGTTCATACCTTACATCTCCTTACTCTCCCTTATTCACTCCCTTCCTCATATACCTGTTCATACCTTACATCTCCTTACTCTCCCTTATTCACTCCCTTCCTCATATACCTGTTCATACCTTACATCTCCTTACTCTTCCTTATTCACTCCCTTCCTCATATACCTGTTCATACCTTACATCTCCTTACTCTCCCTTATTCACTCCCTTCCTCATATACCTGTTCATACCTTACATCTCCTTACTCTCCCTTATTCACTCACTTCCTCATATACCTGTTCATACCTTACATCTCCTTACTCTCCCTTCTTCACTCCCTTCCTCATATACCTGTTCACACCTTACATCTCCTTACTCTCCCTTATTGACATCCTTCCTCTTATACCTGTTCATACCTTACATCTCCTTACTCTCCCTTATTCACTCCCTTCCTCATGTACCTGTTCATACCTTACATCTCCTTACTCTCCCTTATTCACTCCTTCCTCATATACCTGTTCATACCTTACATCTCCTTACTCTCCCTTATTCACTCCCTTCCTCATATACCTGTTCATACCTTACATCTCCTTACTCTCCCTTATTCACTCCCTTCCTCATATACCTGTTCATACCTTACATCTCCTTACTCTCCCTTATTCACTCCCTTCCACATATACCTGTTCATACCTAACATCAACTTACACTCGCTTATTCACTTCCTTCCTCATATACCTGTTCATTACTTACATCTCCTTACTCTCCCTTATTCACTCCTTCCTCATATGCCTGTTCATACCTTACATCTCCTTACTCTCCCTTATTCACTCCCTTCCTCATATATCTGTTCACACTTTACATCTCCTTTCTCTCCCTTCTTCACTCCCTTCATGATATACCTGTTCAGACCTTACATCTTCTTACTCTCCCTTATTGACATCCTTCCTCATATACCTGTTCATACCTTATATCTCCTTACTCTCCCTTATTCACTCCCTTCCTCGTGTACCTGTTCATACCTTAAATCTCCTTACTCTCCCTTATTTACTCCCTTCCTCATATACCTGTTCATACCTTACATCTCCTTACTCTCCCTTATTCACTCCCTTCCTCATATACCTGTTCATACCTTACATCTCCTTACTCTCCCTTATTCACTCCCTTCCTCATATACCTGTTCATACCTTACATCTCCTTACTCTCCTTATTCACTCCTTCCTCATGTACCTGTTCATACCTTACATCTCCTTACTCTCCCTTATTCACTCCTTCCTCATATACCTGTTCACACCTTACATCTCCTTACTCTCCCTTATTGACATCCTTCCTCATATACCTGTTCATACCTTACATCTCCTTACTCTCCCTTATTCACTCCCTTCCTCATGTACCTGTTCATACCTTACATCTCCTTACTCTCCCTTATTCACTCCCTTCCTCATATACCTGTTCATACCTTACATCTCCTTACTCTCCTTATTCACTCCCTTCCTCATATACCTGTTCATACCTTACATCTCCTTACTCTCCCTTATTCACTCCCTTCCTCATATACCTGTTCATACCTTACATCTCCTTACTCTCCCTTATTGACATCCTTCCTCATATACCTGTTCATACCTTACATCTCCTTACTCTCCCTTATTCACTCCCTTCCTCATAAACCTGTTCATATGTTACATCTCCTTACTCTCTCTTATTCACTCCCTTCCTCATATACCTGTTCATACCTTACATCTCCTTACTCTCCCTTATTCACTCCCTTCCTCATATACCTGTTCATACCTTACATCTCCTTACTCTCCCTTATTCACTCCCTTCCTCATATACCTGTTCATACCTTACATCTCCTTACTCTCCTTATTCACTCCCTTCCTCATATACCTGTTCATACCTTACATCTCCTTACTCTCCCTTATTCACTCCCTTCCTCATATACCTGTTCATACCTTACATCTCCTTACTCTCCCTTATTCACTCCCTTCCTCATATACCTGTTCATACCTTACATCTCCTTACTCTCCCTTCCTCATATACCTGTTCATACCTTACATCTCCTTACTCTCCCTTATTCACTCCCTTCCTCATATACCTGTTCATACCTTACATCTCCTTACTCTCCCTTATTGACATCCTTCCTCATATACCTGTTCATACCTTACATCTCCTTACTCTCCCTTATTCACTCCCTTCCTCATATACCTGTTCATACCTTTCATCTCCTTACTCTCCCTTATTCACTGCCTTCCTCATATACCTGTTCATACCTTACATCTCCTTAGTCTCCCTTATTCACTCCTTCCTCATATACCTGTTCATACCTTACATCTCCTTACTCTCCTTACTCACTACCTTCCTCATATACCTGTTCATACCTTACATCTCCTTACTCTCCCTTATTCACTCCTTCCTCATATACCTGTTCATACCTTACATCTCCTTACTCTCCTTATTCACTCCTTCCTCATATACCTGTTCATACCTTACATCTCCTTACTCTCCTTATTCACTCCTTCCTCATATACCTGTTCATACCTTACATCTCCTTACTCTCCCTTATTCACTCCCTTCCTCATATACCTGTTCATACCTTACATCTCCTTACTCTCCCTTATTCACTCCTTCCTCATATACCTGTTCATACCTTACATCTCCTTACTCTCCCTTATTCACTCCCTTCCTCATATACCTGTTCATACGTTACATCTCCTTACTCTCCTTATTCCTCCTCCCTTCCTCATATACCTGTTCATACCTTACATCTCCTTACTCTCCCTTATTCACTCCCTTTCTCATATACCTGTTCATACCTTACATCTATTTACTCTCCTTATTCACTCCTTCCTCATGCACCTGTTCACACCTTACATCTCCTTACTCTCCATTCTTCACTCCCTTCCTCATATACCTGTTCATACCTTACATCTCCTTACTCTCCCTTATTCACTCCCTTCCTCATATACCTGTTCATACCTTACATCTCCTTACTCTCCCTTATTCACTCCCTTCCTCATATACCTGTTCATACCTTACATCTCCTTACTCTCCCTTATTCACTCCCTTCCTCATATACCTGTTCATACCTTACATCTCCTTACTCTCCCTTATTCACTCCCTTCCTCATATACCTGTTCATACCTTACATCTCCTTACTCTCCCTTATTCACTCACTTCCTCATATACCTGTTCACACCTTACATCTCCTTACTCTCCCTTATTCACTCCCTTCCTCATATACCTGTTCACACCTTACATCTCCTTACTCTCCCTTATTTACTACCTTCCTCATATACCTGTTCACACCTTACATCTCCTTAATCTCCCTTATTTACTCCCTTCCTCATATACCTGTTCATACCTTACATCTCCTTACTCTCCCTTATTCACTCCCTTCCTCATATACCTGTTCATACCTTACATCTCCTTACTCTCTCTTATTCACTCTCTTCCTCATATACCTGTTCATACCTTACATCTCCTTACTCTCCCTTATTCACTCCCTTCCTCATATACCTGTTCATACCTTACATCTCCTTACTCTCCCTTATTCACTCCCTTCCTCATATACCTGTTCATACCTTACATCTCCTTACTCTCCCTTATTCACTCCTGTCCTCATATACCTGTTCATACCTTACATCTCCTTACTCTCCCTTATTCACTCCCTTCCTCATATACCTGTTCATACCTTACATCTCCTTACTCTCCCTTATTGACATCCTTCCTCATATACCTGTTCATACCTTACATCTCCTTACTCTCCCTTATTCACTCCCTTCCTCATATACCTGTTCTTACCTTACATCTCCTTACTCTCCTTATTCACTCCTTCCTCATATACCTGTTCATACCTTACATCTCCTTACTCTCCCTTATTCACTCCCTTCCTCATATACCTGTTCATACCTTACATCTCCTTACTCTCCCTTATTCACTCCCTTCCTCATATACCTGTTCATACCTTACATCTCCTTACTCTACCTTATTGACATCCTTCCTCATATACCTGTTCATACCTTACATCTCCTTACTCTCCCTTATTCACTCCCTTCCTCATTTATCTGTTCATACCTTACATCTCCTTACTCTCCTTATTCACTCCTTCCTCATATACCTGTTCATACCTTACATCTCCTTACTCTCCCTTATTCACTCCCTTCCTCATATACCTGTTCATACCTTAAATCTCCTTACTCTCCCTTATTGACATCCTTCCTCATATACCTGTTCATACCTCACATCTCCTTACTCTCCCTTATTCACTCGCTTCCTCATATACCTGTTCATACCTTACATCTCCTTACTCTCCCTTATTCACTCCTTCCTCATATACCTGTTCATACCTTACATCTCCTTACTCTCCCTTATTCACTCCCTTCCTCATATACCTGTTCATACCTTACATCTCCTTACTCTCCCTTATTCGCATGCTTCCTCATATACCTGTTCCTACCTTACATCTCCTTACTCTCCCTTATTCACTCCTTCCTCATATACCTGTTCATACCTTACATCTCCTTACTCTCCTTATTCACTCCTTCCTCATATACCTGTTCATACCTTACATCTCCTTACTCTCCCTTATTCACTCCCTTCCTCATATACCTGTTCATACCTTACATCTCCTTACTCTCCCTTATTCACTCCCTTCCTCATATGCCTGTTCATACTTTACATCTCCTTACTCTCCCTTATTCACTCCTTCCTCATATACCTGTTCATACCTCACATCTCCTTACTCTCCCTTATTCACTCCCTTCCTCATATACCTGTTCATACCTTACATCTCCTTACTCTCCTTATTCACTCCCTTCCTCATATACCTGTTCACACCTTACATCTTCTTACTCTCCCTTATTGACATCCTTCCTCATATACCTGTTCATACCTTACATCTCCTTACTCTTTCTTATTCACTCCCTTCCTCATATACCTGTTCATACCTTACATCTCCTTACTCTCCCTTATTCACTCCCTTCCTCATATACCTGTTCATACCTTACATCTCCTTACTCTCCTTATTCACTCCATTCCTCATATACCTGTTCATACCTTACATCTCCTTACTCTCCCTTATTCACTCCCTTCCTCATATACCTGTTCATACCTCACATCTCCTTACTCTCCTTATTCACTCCTTCCTCATGTACTTGTTCATACCTTACATCTTCTTACTCTCCCTTATTGACATCCTTCCTCATATACCTGTTCATACCTTACATCTCCTTACTCTCCCTTATTCACTCCCTTCCTCATATACCTGTTCACACCTTACATCTCCTTACTCTCCCTTATTGACATCCTTCCTCATATACCTGTTCATACCTTACGTCTCCTTACTCTCCCTTATTGACATCCTTCCTCATATACCTGTTCATACCTTACATCTCCTTACTCTCCCTTATTCACTCCCTTCCTCATATACCTGTTCATACCTTACATCTCCTTACTCTCCCTTATTCACTCCCTTCCTCATATACCTGTTCATACCTTACATCTCCTTACTCTCCCTTATTGACATCCTTCCTCATATACCTGTTCATACCTTACATCTCCTTACTCTCCCTTATTCACTCCCTTCCTCATATACCTGTTCATACCTTACATCTCCTTACTCTCCCTTATTCACTCCCTTCCTCATATACCTGTTCATACCTTACATCTCCTTACTCTCCCTTATTCACTCCCTTCCTCATATACCTGTTCATACCTTACATCTCCTTACTCTCCCTTATTCACTCCCTTCCTCATATACCTGTTCATACCTTACATCTCCTTACTCTCCTTATTCACTCCCTTCCTCATATACCTGTTCATACCTTACATCTCCTTACTCTCCCTTATTCACTCCCTTCCTCATATACCTGTTCATACCTTACATCTCCTTACTCTCCCTTATTCACTCCCTTCCTCATATACCTGTTCATACCTTACATCTCCTTACTCTCCCTTATTCACTCCCTTCCTCATATACCTGTTCATACCTTACATCTCCTTACTCTCCCTTATTCACTCCCTTCCTCATATACCTGTTCATACCTTACATCTCCTTACTCTCCTTTATTCACTCCCTTCCTCATATACCTGTTCATACCTTACATCTCCTTACTCTCCCTTATTCACTCCCTTCCTCATATACCTGTTCATACCTTACATCTCCTTACTCTCCCTTATTCACTCCCTTCCTCATATACCTGTTCATACCTTACATCTCCTTACTCTCCCTTATTCACTCCTTCCTCATGTACCTGTTCATACCTTACATCTCCTTACTCTCCTTATTCACTCCCTTCCTCATATACCTGTTCATACCTTACATCTCCTTACTCTCCCTTATTCACTCCCTTCCTCATATACCTGTTCAAACCTTACATCTCCTTACTCTCCCTTATTCACTCCCTTCCTCATATACCTGTTCATACCTTACATCTCCTTACTCTCCCTTATTCACTCCCTTCCTCATATACCTGTTCATAACTCACATCTCCTTACTCTCCCTTCTTCACTCCCTTCCTCATATACCTGTTCATACCTTACATCTCCTTACTCTCCCTTATTCACTCCCTTCCTCATGTACCTGTTCATACCTTACATCTCCTTACTCTCCCTTATTCACTCCCTTCCTCATATACCTGTTCATACCTCACATCTCCTTACTTTCCCATATTCACTCCCTTCCTCATATACCTGTTCATACCTTACATCTCCTTACTCTCATTTATTCACTCCCTTCCTCATATACCTGTTCATACCTCACATCTCCTTACTCTCCCTTATTCACTCCCTTCCTCATGTACCTGTTCATACCTTACATCTCCTTACTCTCCCTTATTCACTCCCTTCCTCATATACCTGTTCATACCTCACATCTCCTTACTCTCCCTTATTCACTCCCTTCCTCATATACCTGTTCATACCTCACATCTCCTTACTCTCCCTTATTCACTCTCTTCCTCATGTACCTGTTCATACCTTACATCTCCTTACTCTCCCTTATTCACTCCCTTCCTCATGTACCTGTTCATACCTTACATCTCCTTACTCTCCCTTATTCACTCCCTTCCTCATGTACCTGTTCGTACCTTACATCTCCTTACTCTCCCTTATTCACTCCCTTCCTCATATACCTGGTCATACCTTACATCTCCTTACTCTCCCTTATTCACTCCCTTCCTCATGTACCTGTTCATACCTTACATCTCCTTACTCTCCCTTATTCACTCCCTTCCTCATATACCTGTTCGTACCTTACATCTCCTTACTCTCCCTTATTCACTCCCTTCCTCATATACCTGTTCGTACCTTACATCTCCTTACTCTCCCTTATTCACTCCCTTCCTCATATACCTGTTCATACCTCACATCTCCTTACTCTCCCTTATTCACTCCCTTCCTCATATACCTCTTCATACCTTTCATCTCCTTACTCTCCCTTATTCACTCCCTTCCTCATATACCTGTTCATACCTTACATCTCCTTACTCTCCCTTCTTCACTTACTTCCTTCTATCACTTACATCTCCCTGGCTTTCTCTTTAAATATACCACAAGCCTGCTTTTCTCTCGCTTAGTATTACAATTTATGTTTTATTATACTAGCTTACCTTTAATTTCTATATAAATTTGCTAAATGTTCTCTTATTGTATCTATTTTTAACCAATGTTTACATATTATGTGTAGTGTTTTAATTATTTAAACTGTAATTATTTTTCATATTATTTTTAACGACTGTAAAATTATTGTTTTTAAAATGTTTTGTAATACTTCAGAACTTTTCTCTCTAGGCCTCCATTGAAAATGGGCTGTTACCCAGTCAGACTTTGCCTGTAATAAAATGGCAAGAAAGAAATATAACATACAATATAACTAAATTGGTGGCACTTGGTGCAAAGGATAAAGTGTGGAGCTGTACTTCCTGTGATACAGGGTTTCTTGCCCTCAGACTTCAATTTCCTACTATGTGACCTTGAGCAAGTAACTTAACCATCAATTTTACCAGGGGTCACCCCTGAAAATTGACTGTGTCCAGTGGGCTTACCTGGTTGACAAATAA
Organism: Protopterus annectens; assembly: GCF_019279795.1. Lineage (NCBI taxonomy): Eukaryota > Metazoa > Chordata > Ceratodontiformes > Protopteridae > Protopterus > Protopterus annectens. Next base: position 909,429,299 of record NC_056733.1, read on the forward strand.
AATTATTAACAAAACTGTTCCGCCTCATTAAAAAAAACCTAAAAAATATCAGTGTGTTTTAATGATTTAATAAAATATTTTCTACCCTACATTAAACTACATCTATGGTATGCCTGGAATTAAACTTCCTTAAATGCTTCCTTAGTCTGTTCTGTATAACCGTTATAAATAGCTTATAGTTTAATGGCATTAAATTAACCAAATTTCCTTTTTAAATGTTTTTTCAAACATTAAAAGATTAATTGAGTGAAAATCACATAAACTCCTCTATTCCATATCAAATATTAACAATAAAATATCCTGAGGCAGATGCTAAACAGAAATTTCCACTTACCCAGGAAGAGTATTATGCAGCTTGATACAAAGGGGTACATATACACACACATATATATATATATATATATATATATATATATATATATATATATATCACACACACATATATATATATATATATATATATACACACACACACACACACACACACACACACACACATATGAGATGCAGTCACAAGCAGATGATGCAGCAAACCATGTAAAGACAAATGATGCAGCAAGCCTATGTTCAAAGCAGTTGACAGCGTAATACTGACCTAGTGTCTCGTAGAGTGGGATCAAGATAAAAATAAATGCGAGTCATGCCCCATGACACCCAACATGCATTTTAATCCTAGTCCTAAAATACACATCAATTCACCAGATCAAAACATAATCTCACAAGTAGGTTTCTCTTTCATTTTGATTCATGAAGTAAGAATCAAAAAATCCCATTTCATATTCACAGTATTACTTAATAAAACATTTTGTAAATGTACAATTATTATACTGCAAACACCCTTATGACTGCTGCCAGAAATTTTAGATTTGTACATCAAGCCCTCAAATGCCCATCCAAAAAAGCAAGTGTTCTTTACTCTATGGCATATGTTCAAAATAAATAAGTATGCTGCAAACACTAAAATTGTCATACTACAGCACTTTAAGTGGACAGCTAACACATCATCGTGCATGTATCACTTGAGCAATTAACCTGTCCAATGGCTTATACGTATCCTGTTTCATACGCATTGACCTTTAGGAATGGTGAGTCTCTAGAGTTGGTCATTTAGTCAGAAATCCACCCAACCCGCAGGTGAGAAACGTGCAACACATAATTGTGCACACTAAAGACCGAAAAGTTGCATGCCAAAAAGTAAAGAAGACTGCTCCGTGCTTTCTGTCAGTCATAATATTTGGTTAATTCTATGACACACAAAAGTCCATGAATAAAAAGTCAAAATGTCAATACAGCTGCATAAACACACATACTGCACAGAACCTTTATAAATAATCCAGATCCGAGATTCGGAAACATACTACTGTAGCAAAGTACTGACAGAAACTACGTCTCTTCAACTAGAAAACAAACATGCTTTACAGTTTTTGTTTAGATGCCAATAAATAACAGTATCACTGCAAAATTTTTTTTTACAACTTGTTCTCTTTTTAGGGGGAAATACTAAACTTGCTCACTTTTTTAATCACAGACCACCTATCAGGCCTTATTAACAATGGACTACGCTTAGTGTTCTGATTAACTATTCAAACATACAAGCTTTATAGTAAATGTCAAAAACTTAATGGAATGAACAAACGTTGTTTATGTTTAGTTGGAATAATTGGTAGTCCCTCTTAAAGGAGACGCCGCATAGCGGTTCTGCACAGTTGCAACAAATAGCCCGCTTTACAGACGCAGTTCAAATCAGAGAGGAAATGCTGTGGTATTAAATATTAAAGCACAAAAAACACAGCGAGTCATACGGTATGCCCAACAACATTTCAAACAGTGTTGAAACATAATTCTAAAGAACAACAAATAGAAAATGAGTGCATGCACTGGAGATCGGCGCATTAACAATCAATTGGCTCTTAACATAAAGGAGCGTTAGGTTACAATGTAATGCGCAGCTTCCAAAAGGAGTTTCGGCTGCAACTTGGGAGGATGAGTCTATTTGGTTACAACCAGCAAATAATGGGGGAAGATAATCCCAAAAGATCACTTACCCTGGTGCCAAACCTACTCCAGACAGTAACCACTGTGTCAGTACCATATTGCATAACTTTGTGATCATGATCTAGCTAGCCCTCGTTAAAGCTGTTTAGTGACTGTCGCAAAAAAAATAACAGCGTAGCGAGTGTAAAGAAGGGCTAGTTAGATTATGATCACAGTTATACCCATAAAAACACATGCACCTAGCACAGATTGTTGGCAGTAACAGCAGCTTGTTCATAGGTTCATAGGTTCATACTAGGCTATCTGCCCTAGGGCATTTATAAGCCTAGCCAGAATGTGTTTGGCTTTCGCCACCCATTTTAAATTTATTTTGCTATGCCCTTTTTTGAGGTTAGTATACTGTGCCTCTGTCTAACAGTGACACAGAAGTGATACCCAGGGTAAACCTACCATCTCCCATCCACTCATCAAGATTCCTCTTGAAGAGAGTCAATGAGGGACTCTGCCTAACCTGGACTGGGATTCTATTCCAGAGTGAAGGGAGCCTCTGGGTTATGAATCTGTCCCTCCAGCATGTCCTATTTATTTCAGTGCTGAGGTTCAAGTCTCTCGAGCACGTAGCTCGATGGGATTTGGATTTTCTGAGGTGCAACATGTCCATTAATTCTGGGTTGGACATGGCTTTATACGTCAGGCACAGATCGCCTCTGAACAGGCGGTATGCCACTGAGTAGAGCTGGAGTTTCTTTAACCGGGCAGCATATGGCATCTGTTTGAGCCCTTTGATCCTCTTGGTGAGGTACCTTTGGGGTCTTTCCAGCTGCTGCAGGTGTCTGGTAAGGTACACCCCAAAAGGGGCACTGTACTCAACTATGGGCCTGATGAGGGATGAGTAAAGAGGCACGATGACCTCCCCTGATCTAGATGTGAATCCCTTCATGATTAGGTGGGCTATATAAAATGTTTTTCTAACCACTTTGGCCACGTGGTTGTCAAATGAGAGACTGCTATCAACTTGGGTCCCCAGGTCCCTAATTACTTCTTCTGTACTTAATGGATTACCACCTATGTGGTAATTTGTGGGCACTTTGTTTTTGCCACAGGGGATGACTATACACTTTTTGGCATTTAGCTTGAGGCCATGGCTCTGGCACCAGTTGTCTGTTTCTATGAGGCCCTTTTGGAGGATGCTTGTGTCGGCTGGAGAGTCGATTATGGTGCCCAGTTTGCAGTCATCTGCGAACTTGGTCAGCCACAGTCCTTCCGTGTTGGCCTGTACCTCCGAGAAATATATACCGAACAAGAGAGGTCCCAGGACTGAGCCTTGTGGGACACCACTTGTAACTGGTTTGGAGTCTGACATGGCTCCAGCAATTCTAACCATGTGGGTTCTGTCCTTGAGCCAGTTTGCAATCCATCTAGTGACATAGGGGTTTATATTTAAGCTGGTGAGCTTATCTATAATGCCTGAGTGGGGTATTGTATCGAAGGCTTTTGCGAGGTCCAGGTAGGCTATGTGGTCCACCTTCCCCTCGTCAATGGCCTTGGTGACTGTTTCAAAGAAATCAACCAGGTTTAAGAGGCAGGATCTGCCCTTAACAAAGCCGAACTGGGTAAGATCCAGTGTTTGTAGGTCCCCAATATCTTTATTTATGAGGTCCATGATGATCCTTTCCATAGCTTTGCAGACCAAGCTAGTCAGGCTTATGGGGCGATAGTTTCCAGGATCCGTTGAGGCACCACCTTTATGGAGAGGGACCACTGTTGCTGTACGCCACTCTTTGGGCACATATCCTGTAGTAAGGCTGAGATTGAACAGTAGTTTTATGTTTGGGTTTAGCTCTTCTTGGAGTTTATGTAGGACGCAGCCCGGGACACCATCTGGTCCCATTGATGCTGTGTTTTTTGCTTTGGAGAGGGCGGCTCTTACCTGAGCATCTGAGATGTTAGGGGGGGCAGCACTCTGCTGGGATAGATATTTGCCCTTTTGGTGGGGGGGGGGAGTTTGCGCTGAACCTGTCAGCTAGGATGTTGGCAATGTCTGTGGGTTCGGTGTATTTTTTGTCATGGGTATTTGTAAATTTATCCCTGGGATATGCAATACAGCTCTCTCTAATTGGGGCAGCTAATAATAATGGGTTGATTCTAGCTCTGTTTCTTAAAAGGTAAACAAGACATAACTGCAATTCTGCCATTAAGTACTCCATGGGACCCAATAATATCCCAAGCTGCATCCTACCTGAACTCGGGCAGGAACTTGCAGCACCATTAGGCACCCTGTTCAACCAAAGCCCGAGTACTGGCTTTGTCCCAGCTGAGTGGAGGACAGCCACTGTCACCCCTTTACACAAAGGTGGAGCGTCCACCGATCCAGGAAATTACAGACCCATCAGCCTAACTAGCCTGATCTGCAAAGCCATGGAACAGATTATCATTGACCTCATTAACAAGGACAATGGCAACCTCCAAACACTTGATACCACACAATTTGGCTTCATCAAGGGGGGGGGGGGTCATGTCTGCTAAATTTGATCAACTTATTTGAGACAATCATCAAAGCCATGGATGAGATGAAGATGGTGCACAATGCCTACCTTGACCTGGCCAAAGCCTTTGCCACTATTCCCCACTTGAGCATAATAGATAAATTCTCTCAACTAGGCATCAATCCATATGGGTAACAAACTGGCTCACTGACAGAACCCACGTAATCAAGATAGGGGAAGCCACCTCAAGCAGTAAACCCATAACAAGCGACATACTCCAGGGTTCAGTCTTGGGGCCTCTGTTATTTGAGATATAGTTTTCTGAGGTGCAGGCTAAAACCAGTGGGCTATGGCTGACAAAGTCTGCAGATGCCTGCAAGCTGGGTGCTGTCACCAATTCCCCTAGTGATGTGGACATCCTCCAAGAGGGTCTCACTCAGACAAATGACTGGTGCCAGAAACATGGCCTCAAGCTGAATACCAAAAAATGCCACATCATCCTCTTTGGGAAGAGTGATGTCCCCACAAATTATCACATTAATAACGTCCTAAGCACTCAATCAGTCGTGAGGGATTTGGGCACCCAGGTTGATAGCAGCCTAGACATTTGACCACCATGTTGCTTCCGTGGTATAGAAAGCCTTCAACATGGCCCACCTCATAAGTAAGAGTATCTCATCCAAAGACAAGGAGGTCATAACATCCCTGTATTCTTCCCTTATAAGGCCTATTATTGAGTACAATGCACCTTTCGGTATGTACATCACAAGGCACATGCAGCAGCTGGAGAGACCACAGAGGTTCCTCACCAGGAGAATCCAGGGCCTCAAACATCTACCACACACAGATAAGCTAAAAGCCCTATCCCTCTTCTCAGTTTCATACAAACTCCTCAGAAGTGACCTCTGTCTGCCATACAAGGTTATCATGGCCCCACCTTGATAGGACTCATGCATACCCACAAATCAAGCTCCACTCGAGTAACCCGCATGCGAGGCCTCAGCCTGGTCTGTGACATCAACAAGACTTGCTGGGCTGACTTGTGTCCCACAGACTCCATCTATGGAATAGACTCCCTCTCCACATCAAGCAGAGTACCTCTTTACCTCTTTTTAAGTGCAACCTGGAAAACTGGATGGGAAACAGGAAATATACCCATGGGATTCCACCTATGTCCCTCCTCGACAGGAGCATTGGGTGCTAGTAACCTCCTATGATCCACCTGTCAATCTGTCTCAACATGGCAATTTCCACAAAATATGATCTCCTGACAGTTTAATTCGATTGCTGAACAACACAGCCACTCAGATGACCTTAAGAAACACATACTAAAGCATACCATATAACTTAATATCACTATGTAGCTATTCACTACATTGTTTCCATAGCTCTCAATCTTACTTCCAGAACAAGAAACTTGTTTTTAAATATTACTATTACAACCTTAAAGTGACAGAATAAAAGAATGTAAATCACACATAATCTGAAATAAAATAACTCAAAACATTACCATTATTCAAGTGTGACATTATTTTTTTCTCCTCAAATCAACAGCTTTAAGATGGATTAAAAGGGACAAGGAAAATGTAGAGCCAAAATCAGGGAAGAAGAGATGTATGATGGAAGTCTTATTTGATCTAGCCAACGCGAAGTACAAAGAACACGAATGAAACAAATATCGATCTCATCCTATATACAGCGCTGAATATAACAAAACATACCTCAAGCATGCCTCTGAAAAAAATAAGAAACGTTTAATAAGCCAAACATTGGACATTGCTGGGCAAAGTATATAACAAAATGCATTTTAAAAGCATCACATGAAAAGTGAGATAACTCATTCAACAAAACACACGTGAGTGGTTTAGTTTACGGCTCATACAAAAGGAACCAAGGAGCAGTGAACTTTATTTCTGCAGTCACGCTTTCAATATGCATACAAAAATATTCGCTTCAATGTACTATAGTCAATCAATACTGCTTTACAGAACAGCTGATAGTGAAATAAGTGCAGCAGCACTGAATCTGTACATACACCACAAGTCTCATAACTATGGATTACACCCAAGAAACATTAAAGTGAATGTTAGAACATGCTAACTAGATGCATATCCTCCTTTTAAAAACTGCCAATACTACTCACCTTTTACACGACTGATGTCACTTATGTTTGCTAAAAACTGACTGTGCAAAACTGTGCGATCAAGATCTAGCTAGCCCTTCTGTTACACTCGTTAAGCTGTTTAGTGAGTTTTACAAAAACCAAAAAAAAAAAACAGCTTAGCGAGTGTAAAAAAATTATACACACACATACACAAGTTGTAAAGCCTTATTCTCAGTAAAAGAAAGCAAGGCAGAAGAAATTAATCGGCTACTATCGTGAATTATATTTTAAAAAAGTTTACTTACAAATAAATCAGGCCACGAGGGTAAGCTAATAGAAAAGGCTTGGAAAAACATGTTCCGTCTGGAAAATACTGTGTACTAGAAACACGAACACAAAAGGAACTTCCCTACCTCCTGCAGCTATATTTGAGTATTCCAAGGCTGGGGGAAGGACAAGGCAGCTGTGACATCACAGAATGGGTGGGTTTGACCAAGAAGCAGAGGCCGGCCATGGTGATATCACTTCGGGGGAGGGAAATGTTAAAAAAAATATACCTCCACTGCCTGGCCATGATGACATCAGTAATTGGGGGACTCCAGCAGGCTTAAGTAAAACGCGAGAGAATGTTTTTAAAAGTGTAAACATTCCTGTACACTAAGGTAGGGTTGGATTACAGAACTCAGGAGGAATTAAATTTTCTAAACGCTGCTTTCTTATTTGTTTATGCAGGAAGCTGTAAATAGGGACGAAAATGGCAGAGAAGTTGAGGAAAGTATTTTACAAACCCGTTGTACTCCTTTAAGCAGCAATGTACTACAATTTACCCCTGCTCTTCACAAAAATATTTCTCCAGGAACTACATCTTTGAAAAAAAGAGTCATATGTTACCCATTTATAGTGGTTCACGGATCATGGCAAGACAGTTTTTGTTTGGTCATTACTCACAAGTTCACATTCTTAGACTAAATTCTACAGAGCAGCCTAGATCATGCTGGCTAAAAATAATTATTTCTGAAACAGCATGAGGTTTGAAAAGGAAAACGATGGTGAGGCCGTCACAAACTGCGGCAACGAAACAAGTGGAAATTAATAAAACAAACGAGCATTTCTGAGCGTTAAGACTATCTAGAATATACTACAGGCAGAAAAAAACTCAAGAATAGCTTAAAGAGATGGAGCTTTCCTTTAAGTCTTAGCTACATATTTTGATACAAGCATGATAAATCTGATTAGACTAGAAAAATAAATAATAAACAAAATCAGCAGCAAAACAGTACTCCAACCATGCAGTCCATGAAATAAGTCCACCATGAAAAAAAGTAAAATAAAATAGAATATCTATTTATTACAAAACTGGTAAGCGCTTTCACATACGGGGCTTCTTCAGGCCATCAAACAGACAAATACTGGTCAAGTACATTTAAATAGTATAAGTGCACCAATCAGATAACACCAATCAACTCAATGCTGAAATACATTTAAAGAGACATCACATAACCGACATAGCAGCTTCTAAACTAAAAGCATACATATCAAAATATAAAATATATATGGAAAATATATATAACATACAAAATATGACTTAAAAATACATGCATAACACAATACATATGCTTGGGGCAAATGCTGCTTGACACTTACTCTCCGAGACTTCAAGGTGGGCTTAATGGAAGCCTTTTCGTTCAAACCCCTACCCCTATCTGCTCTAAACCTCAAAATCCACCCAACTTCTTTACTTTCAGTTAGATTTCATATATCACCTTCCCGCACAGTTGGTTTAACCAAATCCATCACTAAAAACCTAAACCTATGCTCTTCCCCCTTTGCTATAATATGTTTCAAAAGGGCATTAGTGGTTGTTTTGATTATAATTTGATATACATGTTCCCTTATTCTATCTTTAAAGGGTCTGTCAGTCTTCCCGACATAAAATGACCCATAGATCACACACTTGACCAGATAGACCACATGAGATGTCTTACAATTTGAGCTAATTTCAAAATGAAAATTTTGACCAGTATCAGGATTTATAAAGGATCCTGAAGCATCCAAGTACACACAAAAATTACAGTGGCCACAGGGGTGTGTATCCTTAGTACGTACATCACCCCCATCCTTGTCTCTAGAACGGCATAATAACCTGTTCAAATTACGTTTATTTTTAAACAAAAAAACTGGGATTATCCCCTACCACACCCTTAACTTCAGGGTCCGTGATCAAAACACCCCAGTTCTTCCTAACTATGTCCATGACTGGGTTACTATCTGTGGTATAAAACATCGGGACTTTGATAGTATCAAAACATTGTATCAAACTCCTGTAGCATGTCTTTCTATATACCCCTGTGTTAACTGAACCATCACATAACCTCTCAATGTACAGGAGCACCTTATTTACATAGAAGTAGCCTGCACCCCCAATATGTGTTTAAGAACGTTATCAGAGGCCAAGGAATGAGGGCCTCAAGGTTGAATGCATCAGAGGAAGGATTCAACCATGAGATAAATATATTGAGGAACAGGTTATTAGATAGAGGTTATGGTCCCATTGAGGTGGACAGGAATTTAGATGGGGTCGGACAACTCAGGCAAGATATAGCCAGACCGTATTACTCCCACTATTCAGAGGTTACTCAGAGCATTAGGAGTACTCAATGTTTTGATACTATCAAAATCCCGATGTTTTATACCACAGATAGTAACCCAGTCATGGACATAGTTAGGAAGAACTGGGGTGTTTTGATCACGGACCCTGAAGTTAAGGGTGTGGTAGGGGATAATCCCAGTTTTTTTGTTTAAAAATAAACGTAATTTGAAGAGGTTATTATGCCACTCTAGAGGCAAGGATGGGGGTGATGTACGTACTAAGGATACACACCCCTGTGGCCACTGTAATTTTTGTGTGTACTTGGATGCTTCAGGATCCTTTATACATCCTGATACTGGTCAAAATTTTCATTTTGAAATTAGCTCAAATTGTAAGACATCTCATGTGGTCTATCTGGTCAAGTGTGTGATCTGTGGGTCATTTTATGTCGGGAAGACTGAGAGACCCTTTAAAGATAGAATAAGGGAACATGTATATCAAATTAGAATCAAAACAACCACTAATGCCCTTTCAAAACATATTATAGCAAAGGGGGAAGAGCATAGGTTTAGGTTTTTAGTGATGGATTTTGTTAAACCAACTGTGCGGGAAGGTGATATACGAAATCTAACTGAAAGTAAAGAAGTTGGGTGGATTTTGAGGCTTAGAGCAGATAGGGGTAGGGGCTTGAACGAAAAGGCTTCCATTAAGCCCACCTTGAAGTCTAGGAGATTAAGTGTCAAGCAGAATTTGCCCCAAGCATATGTATTGTGTTATGCATGTATTTTTAAGTCATATTTTGTATGTTATATATATTTTCCATATATATTTTATATTTTGATATGTATGCTTTTAGTTTAGAAGCTGCTATGTGGGTTATATGATGTCTCCTTAAATGTATTTCAGCATTGAGATGATTGGTGTTATCTGATTGGTGCACTTATACTATTTAAATGTACTTGACCAATATTTGTCTGTTTGATGGTCTGAAGAAGCTCCTATGTGAAAGCGCTTACCAGTTTTATAATAAATAGATATTCTATTTTATTTTACTTTATTTCATGGTGGACTCATTTCATGGACTGCATGGTTGGAGTACTGTTTTGCTGCTGATTTCATTAATTATTTGTCTTTACTACTTAAGCAGTACTACGTTTGCCCTGGAAGGTGTGTTATTGTACTTGTTATATTATCTGATTAGACTAGACTTTAATTTTTATTCTTTTTTTATTTAACATGACTTGATTTTTTTAAAATGGTAATGAATCATTAGTATCTACTTGAGACAGCATCAAATGAAGCAGATGAGATGTGATGGCACTTTTAAGGAAAGCAGAACATTCTTTCTAAATTAGAAAGCAGAGTTACAGGAGGAACTATGCACTGCCAAACAACAAACAGTGATAATCAAAACTATGAATAACAATATTTTCTAATGTCGCATTTCATAAAAGAACATAACCTTAATTACATGAACAGTATACTATTTGATTCCATTTTAATTTCAGTTAATTTGAATGTTTTTAGGCACAGAAATGGTTGTAATGAAGCACTTCTAATTTTGCTCATTAATTTGCCTTTGATAAAGCTCGTGTTTGGGAGGGCCCTTACTATTAACTATGTGTGAAACCGATGCACAGGTAACAAGAGGTATCCAACTAAGCCATTTACATGCCAGTTTTATTCAAAAAAATGTATTTGCTGAATTTGTTAATTGAAAATATCTATCTCGGAAGTCCCATTTACAGTGGCATCATAGATCAAAAAGCTCCACTATAAAAGTTACAAAACAAACAAGTTAAGTATAAACCATGTTTGCAGTGAAGAAAATGAAATACAGAGCCTCACATGTAAAAATAACACATCCACAGAAGAGTATACATCAATAAAAGTATAAATGACTGAAGAAACAAGATTAACCTTCTGTTATCTAGGGAGCTAAACTGATATGTCACTTTAGATGACATACCCAAGATACACGGTCGCATACAGAATGCATATTCTGTCAGTTTAACTAATACAATAATGTTGCTTCTACTTAAATGTAAGAAAGGCTTCTAGTTGATGTTACTAATATCAAACCTGCTAACCTAGGTATTCTAGTACCCCGTCTAAGTGATGCTATACAAACATAAGAAAAAATATAACTTTAATGTATTTCTGTGAGGGATACCGCCCCACATCCCTTCTCTCTCCTTGTGTGTGTGTGTGTGTGTGTGTGTGTGTGTGTGTGTGTGTGTGTGTCGATATATATATATATATATATATATATATATATATATATATGTATATATATATATATATATATATATATATACACATATATATACACGAGTCTACTGTTTATCATCGAATTTAGACTTCAGCAAATCTCAAATAAGTGATTCCACTTACCTGAAACCTCACTTGTGCAAAACTGAACTTTTCCGATATCCATTTCATTGATATACTTAGCTGCTGGTACTGCAAAAAGTACAAGTATATAGCCTTTATGCTACGTCTTGTACACCGTGCTAGTTGTAAAGCATGACGGATGACAGGGTAGTGTCAGCAATTTTCTTGACATAGTATGTTGTACTTACAGCAGTTGTAGGTTTCAAATGGAGATCGCACTACAGCAAGGATAGGGAAATTACCCTTGTTGTCACTGTAGTGCGATCTTCCAGTTGGTATATATAATATGCAGGGAGTGTGGGGGTGTAGGAGGGCTTCCCCCTGCAAAAATATTGGAGAATGTGTGTGTTTTTTGGTGTTATATGTTCCGTTACTGTTTTTTTCAGGTAGTTGTAGTTTGGAAAGTGCAGTTTTGCACAAGTGAGCTTTCAGGTAAGTGGAGTCAATTATTTACAATTCGTTGAAGTTTAAATTTGATGATAAAAAGTATATATATATATATATATATATATATATATATATATATATATATATATATATGGATCACCTTTAAAACCTCGAAACTGCGTTTGCCCGAAACACTAACGACCGAAACGAAAAGACCGAAAACATAAAACGCCGACAACGCAAAACACCGAAAACCATTACACCAACACAGTACACTACATAACATATGCACTATCCCTAACCCAAACCCTAATCCTAAGGTCCGACACTACCGCACACTTACCCTACCTGCACCCTAACCCTAACTCACTTAACCCACCCCTAACCCACAGTCCCTCACCATCGCACACACACCCTACCTGCACCCTAACCCTAACTCACTTAACCCACCCCTAACCCACAGTCCCTCACTATCGCACACTTACCTGTCCGCTCCCTAACACTAAATCCCTCACTCGATCGCACACTTACCGAGTCCCTAACCCACAGTCCCTCACCATCGCACACACACCCTACCTGCACCCTAACCCTAACTCATTTAACCCACGCCTAACCCACAGTCCCTCACCATCGCACACACACCCTACCTGCACCCTAACCCTAACTCACTTAACCCACCCCTAACCCACAGTCCCTCACTATCGCACACTTACCTGTCCGCTCCCTAACACTAAATCCCTCACTCGATCGCACACTTACCGAGTCCGTCCTTTTCGGTCATCTGCGTTTTCGGTATTCTCGTCCCGTCAGATTCCGTTTCGGGCAAACGCGATTTCGAGATTTTAAAGGTGACCCATATATATATATATATATATATATATATATATATTGGTTTACAGCTAAAATATTTACATATCAAAATGTAGACATGCAAAAGAGTGACCCAAAAAGAATGACACACCAACAATTCATAATGTCAACACTTTAAAATACTGACACCGAAACTATAGATAAAAACACTCAGACCCACAGGAAATAAATCACAAAATTACAAACACTCTACTTCTCTTATCATTTTACATTAAACACAACAAAATAAAACAAACAAAAACTCTTAAATTGTAGCAAGGCCATAAGACATGGTCTGTCTGAATAGTAGTGTTACAGAAAGGGTTTTAAAGTTAGGGTTAGCAAGCATTAACAAGATAATGGGGGGGGGGGGGGCTTTGGAAATCCCTCCCAACAGATATAAAATATTCACCAACCCACCCTAAGGTGTGCTCAGAATTTAAAAAATACCTATTCAAACAACAATAATGCTTCAACAGAGGGATTATCTAGCTTAAATAAATCAGTCTAATTTGTCTTGCATTTCTCCCAAACTTACACCAACACCCCTTCTTACTCCCTTTATCAATATTCTCTCTAGAATATTCTCCTTCTGTGCTGATAACTTTTCTTCCTATACTGCTTCCTAATGTATAGGTTGTCATAATGGTCAAGATATGTGCCTTACAGATACAAGGTGCAGAGTTTGATTCTCACATGAGCTATTTGGCTAGGATTAAATCTATTACTGGGGATAGCATCCACAACCCTCCTGAACATGGGCAGCCATTATAAATGCAATCTTGGGTATTAACGAACACTTCTGTGGTATTACATTGGGACAAAAGGGCTAGGTTTGAAATGACCTCCAAGTCAAGAGCCTAGTAATCTCCTATGATCCCTTTCTTAGCCTTACTGTACAAGCCAGTCTTCTCTCATTCTTCATTTCTTCTGTAACATGAACTCTCTCTCTCATAACTTAATTAATGTGTCCTCATTTTTATTATTACATCACACTAGGATAATGTCCACTGTATGTAACTCATGCTGAGATATGAAATCATAATTACAAAAATGTTCTTACTTTGCAACTTATGATGAAATATGTGTCTTTTTTTTCTGTCATGCTTTTGCTATTGGAGCTTTTCTCCCTGGGCCTCCACTGAAAATACACTTTTGCACAGTCAGGCCTTTCTGGTCAACAAATGTCAATAAATACTTTTGGCTACCTTTCCTATTTCTCCCTTCTTCCTTAGCATTTTTCAACTCCTTGACCTTCTTAGCTATTCCGTCACTCCTACCATCCCTTTCACAATTTTCTCCTCTAACCCCCCCAGTTCTCTTTCTCCTTCTCTGATTTTTCTTGCTAATAACATCCATTACATAAATTGTAAATAAATCAGTAGTACCATAATAATATCTGTGCTACATTGCCTTAATTTGCTGCAAATACTTTTTTTATTTCTACATTGTCTTTGTAATCGCTAGCTACATGGATATTCATAATGGTTTTTCCTTTGTATCCCCAGGCTGAACCACTGAAAGACCCAGCGTGAACAGTATTCTATGCCAGACAACAAATAAAATAAAATAAATATACATTAGTGACCTGGTCAGAGTTTTGAGTAAAATACTAGAATATACAGACAACATTTGTGAATTATTCAACCATCCTGAGCTACAGCTTCAAGAGTTTTTGAAACTTCTTCAACAAAATACTAGATTCTTGCACTACAAGTGAAATGTTAGCAAGTCAGTTTTTTACCCAGTTATGATGAAGACTGACATGCACGTCATTACAAGTAAGGAAAGATGGCTGGGCGACACAGGGCTATGTATTTAAGATTGTGACTTTTGACAAAGAAAGGGTTAAAAGTGATTTTTTTAATTCATTTAGTTTTATTCATTTTTTTACTTGTATTCTACTTTTAATTGCTTATTTAAACTAGAAAAAGACTATAGCTGTGTCTCTTGTGAGTCACACAGAAAGCAAATTTTCCCCCACCATCCCACCCTGCTGCTGTTGTGTTTTTAAACTCAACTACCCTTCTAGTTACCTGCCTCTTATGTCAGTTTAATCACATATTTCCTTTCCTGTCCCCTTTCATTGGCTATTGTGAATAAACACAAAATAATAATTTTGTGAAATCCCTCCCCTTCAGCTATTTAAATTTATCAGCCATACCACTGTATTCCACAGAGTAGGAATTGTGCCTACTCCTTTCCAGTTTATATTGCCTTTTAGAATTAGTGGCTCTTCACTTAGACAGTTAAAGCTTATGTTATCCCCTCTCTCAAATCTAACTGCTTAGCACACACTGCAGCACTTAGGATATTTTTACCATCTTACCTTTAAAACCTTCAACACCTAATCCAAGACCATCAGTCATTCCACAGCTCACATTCTGCCTCTCAGTAGTCATCTTGGGATTAGTGCCTCTGCTTTGCTCATGGTGAGAGGAGCACAGGGACATTATTTCTTGGAGACTGCCGATCACCAGAAAGTCTGATAACTGTTTCAAAGGTACCAGCTTGGAATTTGTGCTTACAATTTGCTCCTTGTGAGAGATGGAGCAGAATCCATTGATTCCTGACTGTTTCTGGTTGGGCAGTGAGTGTATGTGTTTGACCTTCCTGATTGGTCTGGTTGCTATTCAAGACACCTACCAGAAAAAGGTGACAACAAGCCTACAGACCCTTGCATCATCTGGGACAAGACGCTGATCACCAAAGAGCCTGTGGCCTGCTTCTTATCATGGGACTGGTGCTATTGTTTTCCTTCTGGTGAAAGAAGAAGCAAAGGAGCATTTTATCTGTCAGCTTGGAAACATATGGTCAACAGATCAAGCTGCTTCAACAGAGATGGTCTGTACCGCACCCCTCTAGGCTTTTGAATATTAGCTAAAACATAGTCGTCTCCCATAGTGCCTTTTTAGGCAATGCCAAACTGAAGGTACTTCTGACATGCCAAATTAAAACCAAGATAATCTAAAGGTGCAACTGCTCAATGCTGAGTCTAAAACAAAAAGCTCTACTCCCTACAAGCTCTCTTCACCCTAGACAACTCTGATGTTTGTGTGGTCACTGAAACATGGTTCTAAGCCTTGGGGTGCACAGCAGTAGTGCAAGGCTATAGTGCCTTCCACACATTTAGACCAACCAGTACACAGACAGGGATTAAAGGTGGAGGCGTCTTGATTTACATGAAAAATAAATATACCTCAAGGCTGGTCAAACAAGACAATGCACTTGAGTTTTTCCACTTTCAAATCACCACAAGCAAAATCTCATATCACTTCTTTGCAAGCTATAGGTCTTCCTCTGTGACCCAGGAAACCCATAACATGTTTAAACTTATTGGAAACACTCACCATCTAACCCAATACCATATTCATGGGTGACTTTAATTACCCCACTATTAACTGGAAATCATAAATGACACCAAATATACAGGCACATAAATTCCTGGATTTTGTAAACACAAACTCCATGGACCAGATTGCTAATACACAAACCAGGGGTGCAAACATACTGGATCTGGTCCTTACTAATATGGGAGAGTGCAACACACCCCCTAGTTAATGTATTTCTGGTAAGGTCAAACCACAAAATGATCTCCATTGAAGTAAAAGTAAAACCTGGAACCCCAGCTAACCCTGGAATATTCAGGAACTACTGTAAGGCTAACTTCCTATTATTAAGTGATAACCTGGCAAAATTTCAAGACCCCATAAACCCTGAGAACACTGCTGCCTACGCAGAACTGTTCACAGAAACCCTATGCAAGCATGTTAATAACTGCACAGAGGCAGCCGTATCTACCAAGAAGAAGTACAGAACTAACTCAAAAAACAAGCCACCGCAATGAAATCACATCATCAACAATAGACTGTATAATGGAAGAAAGAAATTCATGGCAAAAATTAGGAGGAGCAGCAGCCAGCAGGATAAAAGCGCTCTCAAACTAAATAACTCAGAGCACAAATAAAATAGTCTACCAAAGCCAAGTATGAGGTAAATTCAGCCTCCATGGCCAACAACAACCACAAGGCATTCTTTAGCTATGTCCACAACCTCAAAGGCAATACACAATTGCATGCAGAGCTCATTGTAAATGGAGCCACCTATACTGAGCCAGAGGATATAGCAAACCTACTGGCCAATAAATTCAGCTCCAAGTTTACCCCTCTCTCTCCATCAACCTTCCCTCAGGAAATATCATCAAATATAACTCCCCTTGCTATCACTAGGGAACAGGTCCTTAATGCTGTCTCTAAGGCCAAGGACACTGTATCAATACGCCCAGACAATATCACAGGATGCATTCAAAATCGCATGAAACATGACCTGTCAGGCCCTCTGAAATTGCTATTTAACTGTAGCCTTCAAACAGGATTCGTGCTTCATGAATGGAGAACAGCAACAGTCATCCCCTTGCACAAAGGTGGGCTATCTACAGACCCTGGAAACTACAGACCCATAAGTCTCACTAGTCTCATATGCAAAGCCATGGAAAGAATTATCACAGAAATTATCAAAAATGACATAGGAAACCTCTGGACACTGGACCCAACCCAGTTTGGTTTCACCAAGGGCACTTCATGCCTACTCAACTCGGTGGACTTCTTTGAGAACATCACTAAAGCAATGGATGAGGGCAAAATAGTTCAGACTGCCTACCCTGACTTGGCCAAGGCATTTGACACAATACAACACTCAGGCATTGTTGGCAAACTCAAGGAGGTTAGGTATAAATCCTTATGTCACCCAGTGGATAGTCAGCTAGCTCACAGACAGGACTCTGGAAGTTAGAACTGGGGATTCCACCAGTACAAAAAGGCCAATCACAAGCAAAGTCACTCAGGGATTAGTCCAGAGACCACTCCTTTTTGACATTTACTTCTCCGAAGTCAAGGCCAATGTCAATGGCCTCTGGCTGACTAAATTTACAGATGATTGCAAATTAGGAGCAGTCATAGAATCTCCCATCGAAACAAATGTTCTCCAGGATGGACTGACAGACAAATAACTGATGTCAGAGCCATGGACTAAAACTAAATGCCAAGAAATGCATAATGGTATCCTTCGGCAAGTTATCTACCTCTGATGACTATCATATAGACAACATACCCCTAAGAGTCGACCCAGTAGCCAGGGACTTGTGGACACACATGGACAGTAATCTAGACTTTGACCATCATGTTTCTACAGTAGTGAGGAAATCATTTGATTGTGCAACTTATAAGCAAAGATATGGCATCTAGGTCTAAGGAAGTCATTGTTCCACTATATTCGGCATCCATCAGACCTATCATTGAATACAATTCCCCCTTTGGTATGTACTTAACCAGGTATATCCAACAATTGGAACATCCAGACAGGTTCCACACTAAAAGAATAAAGGGAGTAAGTAACATGTCCTATGCAGACCACTGTTTGTTTTGTGGCATTGTCAGACCCCACCCTGAAGGACCTACTGCATATCCGCAAAACAAACAGCACTAGAATTACCCATTCTAAATACTTAAACCTTGCCTGTGATATAAATAGGACCTGCTGGAGAGACAGGTGTGTATCCCAGAGACAACCTCATCTATGGAACAGGCTCTCCATCCATATGAAGCAGAGTTCCTCCCTAACTCATTTCAAGTGTAACATGGACAATTGCATGAGTCACAGGAAATTCATCCCTGGTTTGGCACCTCTGTCTCCAATGGACAAAGGCAGCTGTAAATGTTTCATCTCCCAAGCCCCTGCTTACACTTATCAAGGGTACCAGACCTTGTCAGAGATGTGGGATCCATGGTTAGGCTTATAAAGGCTCTTGCGGTTATTAGCCTAGTAAAATGCAACGAATCTATAACTGTGCAAGCAAACTAGGTCAACTTGGTTATTTTCAGCTATGAGCCAAGATACAAGAACAAAAGTGAATACAATACACAGGTTCATTGGTAATTACTAGGCTAATGACCCTAAAGGGTCTTTATAAGGCTAACAAAGCTTTCCAAATATATTTGACATGTTTTGATATGACTCATTTTATTGGGAATAGCTGGGGTATAGGTGCTCAAGCAGTCACAATTTGACAGTTTATAGGCACCTATCAACCAGCATGTTGCAGGATAGGTACTCTCACAAAAGCGGGAGGTTGTTGTTCACCCACTTGCACAGATGAAGGGTGCTAGGCTTCAAGGACGATAAGCCGTCTAAACCCTCCTCTATCGGGATGGATGGAAAATACTGGAAATAGACTGCATTTGATTGCACAGTTTATAACTGTGAAGTCAGATATCCTTTGTAGGTGTTTGGAAACTGGGATCTTTACAGAGATGTTGATTGCTTCATCCAAGGCAGGGTACTAATAGGAAATGTAATCTCATTCAGAGGGTGCAGAAGTAACAGGCTATGGGACCGAAGAGGATGAAATAGAGCATCTCTGGGACTAATACCCTCAAGCTTCAGGAGGATGGGTGGGGTCTCTGAATCATGGGTGGGGCCCTCTGAATCCTCATGGTCTCTGCCTGCTTGCTTTCTGGCTGCAATATTTTTGGGCATTTGTGCCACCATTCTTTCTTAGGGAATGTTACACTTTGAGGTACCTTAAACTGTTCCCCCCTAAAGAGATGGCTGCCTGTACCAAAACTACCAGCCTCTTGTGCTAAAGGAAGGCCTTGAGGTTTCTGTACCTCCTGTGTGGTCAGATGCACAGTTCTGACAGAGACAGAAAAGGCACTGCAGACTGACTGACTGACTGACTTATTGAAGGCACTGCAGATGGACTGACTGACTGACTTATTGATTTTATTTGTTAACTGGATAAATACTGGTTCTTGGACCTCTTTCAGCTGCAGCCCAGGCAAAATAGGCAGAAGCAACAATATAAAAACATAGAAATAAAAGTCAACACTTAAAACAGTAAATATGGAGTAACAATGTAACTTGAATGTCAGATACATTAAACAATTCAAATAATGTTACATGATGTAGCAGGGTATTATAAACAAGTAACAAGAAAGCATTAAATACAATAAACACATTTTAGGTAACAAAGTAATATCCTGGGTTAAGGTACTGTAAAATGGTGTTAATACTTATTTTTATTTTATTTATTTACTCTTTGTTGATAAGGTTAGTCTTATTAGACCAATATTCTCCTTTCAGAGGAGCTAGGGAAAATTTGGCCACAGCAACAAGGAACTTCCACTGTTTTTCTATTTAATAACCTCCACGGTATCATTTGCATCCTTTTTAAGCTAGCACCAGCTGAGGCAGATGGGACCTCAGTTGAACATCTCAGCTAAACTCTGGTATACTGATAAGTACAGCACCCCCTTGCAGGTATCAGTATTAAGTATCTGATGTAGGAATAGAACTCATGGCCTTCTGATCTTCCAGCACTAAAGGCAAGTGTGCTACATGTTGACCCAATGGCATTATATAACATAGAAGATATATAACACATATGTAACCTTAAATCTGTGTTGAGCAAAACTAAAAGCATAGAAGATAATAGTTATATAATCATTACTTGCTAAAGTCTTTTTAATGCATATGAAAACATGCTGTGTACAGAACAAATGAGCATATGTGTAACAAAAGATGGAAATCTTTACTTTTAATGCAAACAGGAATCGAGGCAGAATGTATCTTCTGCAGATGCACTTGGTATTTACCTTTACTTGCAAAGTCTTGACTTTTATGGAATTCATTAAAGGGCAAGAAATAAAAAGGCAATTTTTTTTACATCAAGAATGCCTTTGATTCTATCAGCTGGAAGTTCTTGTAGGGTGTAACAGTAAATTTATTGCAAACATCATGGCATAAAAACTAAGACCAAAAACTCAGGGTAATGACAAACATTCCCAACCTGTACAAGTGTTAAAATGCAATAGGTGAGACAGTTTCCTCTCAGCATTACCATTTTGATAGTTATTGGAGTTTTTCCTTTTCATGTAAATCCATTCTTGGCTAAACTGGATTGTATCTTGACCATTCAGTCACTATTAATTTACTTATGGATGAATCTATGATGTTGACAAAAAACATGGCAAGGAATTGTTGATAATTCTTAAGGTATTTGAAGAGTTTAGCCAACAACCATGGCTTCTTTTTCAACAACAACAAAAAAAAAAAAAAGAATTCTGGCCTGGTCCAAAAGATGGTGGCAGGGTTGGGTGGGGTTAAGTACTTAGGAATATACATGTTTTCTATTCTTGGGGGGAAATGGTTCAATTAAACTGGGATGGCTTATTTGAAAAGACAGTGGCATTGCTGAACAAACTGTGATAACAGAGACCAAAAGACGTAATATGTACCTTTACACAAACAAACTTAAAAAGTCTTACCACCCTTTTTGAGCACTTAATAGTGTTCATCTCCCAAATTGACCAGGTCTGTACATAACCCCAGTGTAAATTTGTGTCTACCCATCCAGTCATCAAGACTAACCTTAAAGGTAGCCAAAGTACTACTTTGTTTGACCTGTAGTGGTAAATTATTCCATAGGCTAGGAAAATGTTGAGTTAGAAACTTAGTTTCCCAGCGAGCCTTGCTTATTTGTTGGTACAGATTTATGTCCTTAGGATGGGTGTTTGTAAAGCCACTGGTTTTGCAAAGAAATAGGAGGTCAAGCAGGACTGGGTTTTTCATGACTCAAAAAGTGAGACACAGGTCACTTTGCAGCAACCTGTAAGTTACTAAATATAAGAAGAGGCATGCCATCTGTCAGGGTAGTTGAAGGATTTAAGACCTTTAATTTTCTTGGTTAGAAATCTCTGGGGCCTTAGATTTGTACATATCAAAGGGGGCATTGTATTGTATTTGATGATGGAACACGATTCGTTATGTAGCAGCTAATGGTAGGGAAAGCGTTGTACAGTGGATAGATGATACCTGTATGAGCTGTATTTGGAAAGGTAAAGGTAGAAAGGTTAGGTAGATTCAGACAGGGCATCAGCAGATTAAACAGAGGTTGCTGATGACCCATTTCAAGTGGTAAGTGAGAGTTTCAAATGTAGCCTAATTAATAAGAGCAGCTACTAATGAGGATATCTGTTGGGGTTCCCAAGAAAGGCAGGTAGGTAGTTAATCTAAGAAGGTCAGAGATACATTGATCCAACAGTATGCGAAAAAGCTAGAACTGAGGTCTTATGCAGTAAAGTAGTAGAAAGCTGTATTATGGCTTCACAGCAGGAAGACGATAGATGACCTCTATGGTGCTAAATATATCAGCCAGATTGTCCTGCATACAAAAGAGCAGGTTTGAAGGACTTTTCACATACGAGGGAAGAGACTGGCTTATCTGTGAGAAAATGGTAATAAAAAGACCATTTAAACCTGCAGGGAGTGTAAAGAAAGATAAATATAGTGAGGCCAGAACCAACTCTACGACAGCAGCATACAGAGGCCCGAAAGGAAAAGGGCTGTTGGATTCATTTTACAAAAAGATAGATACAAGGCAGGAATATTTAACCTTTAGTAAGTTAAGGAAGGGGTGAATATAAAAGTAGTCTGACTGTAAGAATGTCACAGACAGAGAAGAAACATGAAAGATTGCAAGAAAACTTAAACATTTTAGGCCCATTTTAAGATATTTTTATGGGGGAAAACTTTCTTGATGGCATACAGAACTGACAGCATGTAGGGGAAAGTAACCTAATAGTCATTAGTGGAGGTGTTTACTACATAGGCAGGGGAGTGTCATGTGGGGAGAATGCAGGAACATTCAACCAATATGGCTAGAATTTCAAATGTTATGTAAATTGGGTAATGGTAACAGCCCACTCCAAGACGAGAATTTTTTTTTATGTTTGGTAGTTCGGAAGAGTAAACAAGAATGATCAGCAGGATTTGAACTTGTGCTCCAGGACAGAACTTAGCATTGGGGTGCATGATCTTAGTTATTGGGGTGCATGATCTTACTTAAGTACTAGAAAACGAGCCCTCGTGGAGTTTTTCCCAAAGCTTTGGTTTTGCACATTGGGCTGAACTAATGTGGCAACATGATTCACTCTAAGTTTATCATCTCACCAGTTCCACTGGTTATTCAACAAAACTAACTGGCAATGAAAATACATTATGTACAAGCATATCCTTCAAATTTCTCCCACATCTATAAAACATAAGGGGATACTTGTATAAAACTCCAGATAAATCCTTAAGTTATATCAGAAAAATACAAAAATCAGCTTGAGCAAAGCGGAGTAAAAGGCTCAAATCCTTGTAGAACGTACCACTCTTTATTGCACAAAAAACAGAGAACTCAAAAGCACATTAACGCTTTTCAAAACCAACAAGCGTTTTCGTTTCGAATGACTTCTTCAGTTGAACAGAATGCATATCATACAACACTCCCAGCTTTATATATCATTAAGTTAATTATCTAAAATTATTCAATAAACAATAAAATAATTAAATAATTAATTAATTCATATAACCAATCCTTCCCTATATACATACATACGCCTAACCTAAGAAAAAAACAAACACATATTTTCATTTAACACAACCCTAAAATACTACTTCTTTAATAACATATTCTATAAATAATCATTTTAAATACATGTTAAAACCACAATAAAAACTTTATATAATACCCATAATATTTAAAAAATGTAACAATGGCACCTTCAGATCAATACATATAAAAATAAGTCAAGTTGGAATAGCAAAAAATACAATTTATATACATGTTTGTACTACACATGAAAGAAAAGGTAAAAATACCAAAAGCAAAAATCTTTTAAAAAACAGATACAAGTCATGTAGGCACCTAAAGTTTTGCTGCTCATATCTTTAACACTGGAGCAAGGGAAACCATATCATTTAGACCTGGGGGTTTATTGGCTTCCAAGGATAATTGCCACAACAGTTCTTTATATTGTATAGAGGTTTCCCATAAACCTCCCCTTACATCCTTTTCCACCACTTCTAAAACAAAAAAATTAAAATTTGATTCCTGGCAGCATGTTTTATGTCTATAAAGTGCATTAGTAGTGCATTTTGTTCTTATTTCATAATTGTGCTCATAAATTCTATTTTTCAGTTTCCTTTCTGATTTTCCCACATAGAACGCATCACAGTGGTCACATAACCCTATGTAAACTATCCCACTGGTTTCACAATTCGCAAAATGTCTGCTCTGGATCAAAAAGTCCCTACTACTAATGTAAATAGTCTCCCTAGTGCAAATAAATGAGCACTGGGAACATCGTCCACATTTAAAAGTACCTACTTTTCCATTTCTAACTAAATTAATTTCATTTTTACCCTCCAAAATGGTTTTTAAGTTCTTCCCCTTCTATAAGTACATTTTAGGACTTATTGCTGGAAGGCTCCATCAATTTACAGACTTTCAAATACCTCTATGTAGAAAAACCAAAAGTTCCTACAATCTTTGGAGTGCCTAAGGTGCATAAAAATGTTGAAAACCTGCCATTGAGACCCATAGTGGCCTCAGGGGGTTCAGTTACGGCACCTTTGGCCAAATGGTTAGATGTTAAACTAAAGGATTTATCCATGGAAGGGCATGGTGTGGTTAAAGACTCTTGGGATTTTTTACGGAATTTAACACATGAGGTTTATGATAAAAATATTACTTTTATTACGATAGATATAGTTGACTTATTTTCTTCAATACCATATGGTGAAGGTATGAAATGGTTTGAAGAGGCTTTAGTAAAATATGGAAAGTTTAGTAATAATAATTTTTACCTTATTTTAACGTTGATGGAGGTGGTCCTAATGAATAATTATATCCATTATGAAGGCGAATTCTTTAAGCAAATCAAGGGGGTAGCTATGGGAGTGAGATGTGCCCCCATATATACTAATATCATTTTGTCTGCTTGGGAGGACAAATATATTATCAATTCTGAATATACTCACTGTTGGAAATTTTACAGGCGGTACTTGGATGACATGTGCTTCCTATGGGTGGCATCAGAGAATGAATTCTTGGCATTTTTTAAACATATTACAGAATCAACTGAGTTTTTGGATTTCACCTATCAGTTTGACAAGAACATCTTGAACTACCTTGATATCTCTATAGGGAAGGGTGATGAAGGTTTCTTTTCAAAAATTTTTAGGAAGGAAACCTTCTCGAACTCTTATTTAGCTTATAATAGTGCCCACCCTTACCATCAGAAAAAATGTATTGTCAAGGGACAATATGTAAGGGGAAGCAGAATGACATCGAGGGATTCAGACTTTAATGAAGAGTGTATGAAGTTACGTGAAATGTTTAGTGATAGAGGATATCCCTCTAAACTGTTAGAGACAGTGGAGAAAGAGGTTAGAATAGGGAGGCAGGACAAATTTAAACGCATTTTGGGTGATAAAAGTGGATTGAATAATGGAGAAGCAAAACTAGATAAATATGAAGGACAAAGCAATTTTGTAGTAGATTTTTGTGGGGAAGCTGTAAAGATAAGGAAAATTTTAGAGGAAGAATGGAGTAGATTTAAAGAAATTTCGGACCTTGAAAGTATATTTGCTTTCCCCCTAAAATGTACTTATAGAAGGGGGAAGAACTTAAAAACCATTTTGGAGGGTAAAAATGCAATTAATTTAGTTAGAAATGGAAAAGTAGGTACTTTTAAGTGTGGACGATGTTCCAAGTGCTTATTTATTTGCACTAGGGCAACTATTTACATTAGTAGTAGGGACTTTTTGATCCAGAGCAGACATTTCACGAATTGTGAAACCAGTGGGATAGTTTACATAGGGTTATGTGACCACTGTGATGCATTCTATGTGGGAAAATCAGAAAGGAAACTGAAAAATAGAATTTATGAGCACAATTATGAAATAAGAACAAAATGCACTACTAATGCACTTTATAGACATAAAACATGCTGCCAGGAATCAAATTTTAATTTTTTTGTTTTAGAAGTGGTGGAAAAGGATGTAAGGGGAGGTTTATGGGAAACCTCTATAGAATATAAAGAACTGTTGTGGCAATTATCCTTGGAAGCCAATAAACCCCCAGGTCTAAATGATATGGTTTCCCTTGCTCCAGTGTTAAAGATGAGAGCAGCAAAACTTTAGGTGCCTATATGACTTGTATCTGTTTTTTAAAAGACTTTTGCTTTTGGTATTTTTACCTTTTCTTTCATGTGTAGTACAAATCATGTATATAAATTGTATTTTTTGCTATTCCAACTTGACTTATTTTATATGTATTGATCTGAAGGTGCCATTGTTACATTTTTAAAATATTATGGGTATTATATAAAGTTTTTATTGTGGTTTTAACATGTATTTAAAATGATTATTTATAGAATATATTATTAAAGAAGTAGTATTTTAGGGTTGTGTTAAATGAAAATATGTGTTTGTTTTTTTCTTAGATTAGGTGTATGTATGTATATAGGGAAGGATTGGTTATATGAATTAATTAATTAATTATTTTATTGTGTATTGAATAATTTTAGATAATTAACTTAATGATATATAAAGCTGGGAGTGTTGTATGATATGCATTCTGTTCATCTGAAGAAGTCATTCGAAACGAAAACGCTTGTTGGTTTTGAAAAGCGTTAATGTGCTTTTGAGTTCTCTGTTTTTTGTGCAATAAAGAGTGGTACGTTCTACAAGGATTTGAGCCTTTTACTCCGCTTTGCTCAAGCTGATTTTTGTATTTTAGTTGGATTGTTGTGAGCAATTGTTTCCATCGCTTTCTTCGGTTTTTATATCAGAAAAACCCCAATAATACTTCACCAAAGAGATCAGCTGTTCAATAAAAATGCTATATGTAGTCACAAAATACATTTTTTTCTAATTTATACTAGTATCTACTAAAGCCCCTGTTTCATTAAAAAGTGATACTGGATCAACAAAATTCCTCGTATTAGAGGATAAACTTACCCCACTAACTTTACTCAAAGCTTCCTTCACCACCCTTTTATAATAACCTCTAGTTAAAAACATGTAAGCAGTCCTCTGAGCTTCTTCAAAAAAAACCTAGGTAATTATTACATAGTCTATGTAACCTCAAAAAGTCCCCATAGGGTAAATCAGACAATAAATGAGGTGGATAACAGCTGTAACCATGGAGAAATTGTCCTCCATCATCAAGTTTTCTATTGACTGACATTTTAATCTGGCCATCCACACAGCCTTCCATTTTCACATCCAAAAAAAAACTTTTTCCACACTGTAAGCCATCAAAACTCAAATTAAATCTATTCTTTTGCAAATAATCCACAAACTTAAAAATACATATGAAAATCAAATCATCAATGTATCTAAAATAACGTACTACATACTTACATACAAAGTCATGCTTACACTTTAATTCAAATAAACCCATTAAAAGATTGGCATACATTGGGCAAAGGGTAACCTCATTGTTGTACCCTGTAACTGATGATATATGACATTATTAAACTAAATAAAATTGTTAACAAAGCAAAAATGCAATAACTCAATAGTATAATTAGACAAGGGACTGTCCCCCCCCCCAAAATAATGATTAGACAAGGGACCGTTCCCCCCCAAAATAATGATTAGACAAGGGACCGTTCCCCCCAAAAATAATGAAGAGCTTCAATACCAAAAGCATGTCTGATGTTTTTGTATAAACTTTTCACATCTAATGTAATCCAAAACATATCATCTTCCCATTTTATATCAGAAATTTTCTCCAGAAAATCAGTATCCTTAATAAAAGATGGAAGCCCCATAACAAATGACAATAGATATCCATGGAGCAATGTTCCTACATTGTGTAAGAAATACTTACAAGCACATACAATGGGGCATCCTGGTGGATTGGAACTATTTTTATGAATTTTTGGCAGGCAATAAACTGTACCCAACTTACAGCCTTCTACACAAAATTTCTTCTCAATGTCAGCTTTAGAAAAATGACATAGTCTAAATCATCTATGTAATAACTCATCATATTTATCCAAAGCTAATGTGTATACATCCATGTTAACTGTTTCACAAACGTTTCTGTCATTAAGATGTTCATACCACATTTGTAAATATTGTACATAGTGCATGACCACAATTTTGTTTCCTTTATCAGATGGCTTAATGATGAAGTCATCCTGCTTACAGAGCATCTATAAAGTATTCCATACTGCCTTAGTTAATTGATACTGTGCAATCTGCTTCTTACTCATGAAATCTTTATATGCCAAGTCAGCTGTGTAGTTTAACATGGCCGAAAACTGTTGAATTCCCTCAGGATTAAAAGTAGGCATAGAGGAACTTTTACACACAGTGTTAAACAAACAATATGCCCTTGCTTCAGAACTATTCTCAGGTCTGAAATATGGGAATAAAAACTATCCTCTCCGTTATCAAAAAATTCCTGAACAGAGTCAAATTCTGTAACTACTGATAAATTATTATTAACACTCATCATCAGAAAAGAAATGCATTAAATGGAACTTGCAGACTAAGTGAAAAATTTCACATTTTAAAACATGGAGTCTCGCTAAAACCATAGGCACAAATATGAGCCCGCAATTAAGTACTGCAAGCTGCGTATTAGTCAGAACAGAGTGTTCTAAGTCAGACTTTCCTGGTAAACAAACGTTAAACAAATAAATTAATTAAATAAATATATATTAACAACTAAAGAGTTACCATCATTATTAAAACAATCTGTCAGTCCCAAATTGTTCCTAATACAGCTACTGTCATTTACTTTTTTTAATACTGAACATAGCTCTCTCTGTTAGAGAAGTTACCAGCTTCATTGTTAGTCCGTTCTCACTTCCTATCATTGTACATATTCTGCTTACCGGTGTGTAGACTCTGAAATCTTTGTTGGTGGTCTACCAGGTCTTGGGCAGGAGCTAAAAAAGGAAAAGCCTGTTCATCATTTTCCCATTCAGTAGAAAAGCCAGTTCCTTCAGACAATGCAAACAAGACCACTTGTTTCTTGTTACCCTCCTAATGACGATCATGTACTCCTGATTGGCGTCTCTTCTGATTTGCCTTCCAAATGAAGGCTCGTCCACTGTTGTAGTCATGAAGGCCTTGTTTTAACTTAGTCTTCTTTCTGTCCACCAATCCCTGTTTATACATTTGCAGGTTTTCACTGTCTCCTAAGTATGAAGGTCTTGTTTTAACTTAGTCTTATTTCTGTCCACCAATCCCTGCTCATACACTTGCAGGTTTTCACTCATGTCTCCTAAGTATGAAGGCCTTGTTTTAACTTAGTCTTCTTTCTGTCCACCAATCCCTGTTCATACACTTGCAGGTTTTCACTCATGTCTCCTAAGTCTGAAGGCCTTGTTTTAACTTAGTCTTCTTTCTGTCCAATGATCCTTGTTCATACACTTGCAGGTTTCACTGTCTCCTAAGTAGGTTTTTAAACGGGAAGCAGTAAGTTGAGCACACAGTTCAGTACAAACAGAATTAATTTCTTCTTTCAACTTACACTGCTTCACCAAGTCCCTCTCCGCTAAGATATCGGCCCATTCCAATGCACACCTATGAGTAGCAGCAATCCATCTCAGCTGGAACTTTTCATCCTCCTCATTGAACAGACTGAATGGCATTGAGGGGCTTTTAAAAGCTCTTAACTCCCTTGGTATAATGTCCAACTCCAAATAATGCTTTAAGCCCAGAATACCCAAATCAACTGCAGTCTCGTTACACAGTACCTGTACAATCAAAAATAGGAAGGTATATAGGGCACACACTGTCCCGGCACAATCAAGGAAAGGAAGTCATGTAGGGCACATAAAGTGCCTATACAATCAAGGAAAAGAAAGCATGCAGGGCACACACAGTCTCTGCACAACCAATGAAACAATGTATGCAGTGCATGCACAATGCCTGCACAATCAAGGAAAGCACTAAATACAGGGCACACACAGGACCTATACAATCAGGGAAAAAAAGGTAATCAGGGCACACACAGGGCCTATACAATCAGGGAAAGAAAGGTAATCAGGGCACACACAGGGCCTATACAATCAGGGAAAGAAAGGTAATCAGGGCACACACAGGGCCTATACAATCAGGGAAAGAAAGGTAATCAGGGCACACACAGGGCCTATACAATCAGGGAAAGAAAGGTAATCAGGGCACACACTGGGCCTATACAATCAGGGAAAGAAAGGTAATCAGGGCACACACAGGGCCTATACAATCAGGGAAAGAAAGGTAATCAGGGCACACACAGGGCCTATACAATCAGGGAAAGAAAGGTAATCAGGGCACACACTGGGCCTATACAATCAGGGAAAGAAAGGTAATCAGGGCACACACAGGGCCTATACAATCAGGGAAAGAAAGGTAATCAGGGCACACACAGGGCCTATACAATCAGGGAAAGAAAGGTAATCAGGGCACACACAGCTCTTGTACAATCACAGAAAGGAAGACATGCAGAGCAAGAGCACACACAGTCCATGTACAGTCAAGGGAAGATATGTATGCGGCGAGCATACAGTGCTTGCACAATCAAAGAAAGGAAGGCATGCAGGGCAGACACAGTCCCTGCACAATCAAGGGAGGGAAAGCATGCAGGGCACCCATAGTACCTGTACGATATGGGTAGGGTAGGCATGCCATACAGACCAGCCTGCTAAACTTTGAAAAACAGGCATCCAGGGTTCACGGGATCTAGGAGAGAATGGTATGCAATGTCCACAATCCAGCAAGAGCTGGGAGAGGCAGAAATGCAGTGGACAGAGGAGCTGAGAAGGGCACTTATGCAGTGCAGACAGAAGCCTGGAATCAGAGACATGGTAGTTTGCAGTGAATGTCCAGGGTGGTGAGCTCCTGGAAATACATGCTGCTGGTACTAGGACACAGAAGATGAGTGTAAATGAAGGGACTGGGATATAACAAACAAATTACAAACAAAACAGTGATATTTAATGTGTGGAGTGCATGCTTGGCAAGGTGGAAATAAGTTTCAAATATGAGTAGAAATAAATATTTAGATATTCTTGGCTATGTCCTTTAAGTAAACAGTCCTGCAATCTGCTGAGGTACAAGAATCAGTACAACCAGAAGTACGCTTGGATCATACTAGTCAGGAAATAAAAGCAGAGTTTCGAAAAACATCCACATTTTTGTGCAGTAACTAAAGATAGGCTTGTGGCCTCATTATCCAGAAAAAAATGATACCCTAGTGCTGTCTGCTTACTGAGTAAAGCTAAAAGCAGACTCTTCACATTCCTTTTATTTTCTGACTAGATTCCTATTTTTACAGCTAAGCTTCTGAAGGTCAAGGTACAGCTTTTGTCAATGAGCAAAGAAGTGTGTCCCCATAGGAGAAGGAGAAAAAGCCAGTGGGAGAGAACAAAGCAAGAGAAAAAATATCCTTTAGGCAAAGCGAGAAGGTGACTTTGCATCAAACTACTAAAGGGCAGCACACACACGCACACACATACACACACACACACACACACACACACACACACACACACACACAACACACACACACACAACAGGAGAAAGCTTAGCAATGAATAGCAGTGCTTCAAACACAAAGAGACCCTTTCGCTGTAATAAATGTCAACGACACTGCATTATAGTGATTGCAGTCTGACAGTAATTTACGGTACATCACTACAGAGGAGAATTTGACTTTGGATTTATTTTCTTCCTGGTATATGCTGTGAGACAGTGACCCACTTTAGATATGAAGACAAACACAGCACAAGCACCTCAGAAAAATCTGTTTTCCAGTTTTTGCAGTTGTTCAACAATTTAATTTCACTGCTGTAATGCATGTAGCAAACACACACACAGTTCTGAATTCAGTAACAGAAAATAAAAATACTAAAAATAAATATTACAGAGGTGTGACGTCAGAGGAAATGAAGCCAGGCAGACTAGTAGAAATAACATTAATAAATAACTGTATTAAGTTATGCTAGCATTGCCTTCTAAAATATTACTTGCAGTATTATGTCTATCAGAAATGCCACCCCAGAGCAGGTGGCGGATTGGACCAAAATATGAATGCGATCAAGAAGAAAAAGATGCAGAATCCCTCAACTTCTTTTCCAATGAGTTCACATAGTTCCTTGCAACTGTATTAAAATTGTTAAACATGAAAATTACAATAATTTTTTGAGCTTGCAACTTAGACTAATGACGTTTGGTTGCAAGAAGTGACTGCATATGTCCATTTTTCCACAGCATGTTAATATGTTTAACAAACAGGCACAATCGAGGCTGTACCTTTTACCGCATGACAATTCCAGTATAACCTGTACTACTTACGGACTGCCTGTATCGGTACAGGGAAGTAGTTTTCATACAGAGACAATGGCAGCCATACAACAATTGGACAGCTTTCTGCAAGAACAGGAGGATTTAGAAGTTCAAGTCAAGACATTCAAGACTATGACACAGACAAAAGAGTTTTGGAGAGAAGTTAAAGGTGGAAGGCTTTTGCTTGTCTCAGGCTAATAACCAATCCATTTGGTAGGGAAATAGACAGAGCGGGTGGATCAAATGGCCATTATCTGTTGTCAGTGTCCAGACTTTTGTTATGGTACTACTGCCCAAAATGTTGAA
The DNA here is from genome assembly GCF_019279795.1 of Protopterus annectens. Taxonomy (NCBI): domain Eukaryota; kingdom Metazoa; phylum Chordata; order Ceratodontiformes; family Protopteridae; genus Protopterus; species Protopterus annectens. Next base: position 909,461,589 of record NC_056733.1, read on the forward strand.
GTATGTAAGCTGCACAGGGGTAGTATTGCTGTTAATGACACTAACAATCCTCATCAGGGGTCATGGACAGCAAGCCAACAGGTGGCATTAACAATCCACATCAGTGGTCACTGATAGCAGGCCAAGGTATGGCATTAACAATCCACACCAGTGGTCACTGATAGCAGGCCAAGGTATGGCATTAACAATCCACACCAGTGGTCACTGACAGCAGGCAAAGGGAATAATCTCAGGATACAATGCACCCTTGCAAATGGATGGACAGCAGGCATCTTCATGCATACCTCTCAACTGTACAGATTTTCATAGAATGCCCATATTTTATCCTCATATCTTTGGTCTGCTTTTCATAAAATTCTGTTCTTCTGGAAAATCACTGGCAAATCATTGAGGACTGAAGTCAGAAATTAATGACAGAAATTTGACTTTCAGACTTCATACCCTTCAGAAAATTCATGCTAATCAAAACCTATTACTGTATCAACCTTTTAGGTTTGTAAGATCAATATTTAAAAAGTGTCCCTATTTTGGGGTCTTTGTCCACCCATTATTTATGGTTTTCCTCAGGTTCCTTCCTCTAAGAGGTTGATAGGTGTGGTGGTGACACATACATTAGCCCTGATCTCTAGTAAGAGTCAGAATAGATAGTTATTTCTACACTATATACTCTTGCAGATAAATGTCACAACTTCTGTTATGAGAAAGTATTAATTCCACAGGGGCATTTACTGGTACTAAATGTAATGGCTTAGGTCCTCACTTACAAAAATGCACGCCATGTTAATGATTGATGACCTCAGCTTTATAGAGTTTAACAACTGCATGGGGTAGATGTGTGTGGAGATAAATCACAGAGGAACTGTGTGGAGAAGGAATGACTTTGTGGAAAACAACACGATGGAGACTTCAGAAATGGACAGCTGCTCACAGGCATGAAGTCCTAGTTTATTTTACTGCTCGTTTCCAAACCATTTTACATAACAAGCAGAAAGAAAAGAACAACAGAACAGTTACGAGTAAATATGTGTGTGTGTGTGTGTGTGTGTGTGTGTGTGTGTGTGTGTGTGTGTATATATATATATATATATATATATATATATATATATATATATATATGTGTGTGTGTGTGTGTGTGTGTGTATATATATATATATATATATATATATATATATATATATATATATATATATATATATATATATATATACATATATATATATATATATATATATATATATATATATATATATATATGGGTCTACTACTAATTACCGACACGGCGATTCCCCGACGGAAAACTCCCCGGCCAGATGACCGACATCACACAAACCCGACAACGCAAAACACCGAACACCATTACACGAACACCATTACACCGACACGGAACGTAAACAACACGCGACACTACATAGCATACACACTAGCCCTGACCCAAACCCTAACCCTAAGGTCCGACACTATCGCACACTTCACCTACCTGCACCCTAACCCTAACTCACTTAACCCACCCCTAGCCCAAGCTCCGACACTAACGCACACATCACCTACCTACACCCTAACCCTAACTCACTTAACCCACCCCTAGCCCAAGCTCCGACACTAACGCACACTTCACCTACCTGCACCCTAACCCTAACTCACTTAACCCACCCCTAGCCCAAGCTCCGACACTAACGCACACATCACCTACCTGCACCCTAACCCTAACTCACTTAACCCGTCCCTAAACTACAGTCCCTCACTAGCACACACTTACCTTACCCGAACCATACCTCCGACACGAACACACACTCACCTTTCCCACAGCCTAACCCGACATCCCACAATCTCGAGCACTTACCTGACCGCTCCTAACTCCGTCACCATCGCACACTTACCGCGTCGCGATCACACATTCCCTTGTCGGTCTTTCCGCTGTCGGCAAATCACCCTGTCGGTACACTTACCTGTCGGTCATCTGGCGTCGGTGAGTTTTCCGTCGGGGAATCGTCGTTTCGGGCATTAGTAGTAGACCCATATATATATATATATATATATATATATATATATATGAGTCTGTGATGACCCACCACTGGACCAGTAATCAAGGAGCCTTAATCCTCACCACTGGCAACCATGGGGGACATTCACTGGGAAGGTAACAGGTACACACACAGTATTTCCAGACGCAGCTCTCTGCATCAAGCGTAATTTCCCTTAAGAGCACACAGAGTCTACAGTCAGTCTGAGACTGGTTCCACTACCTTTCTCCAGATCACCAGTAAGACTCTCCACTGGCACAGATATAAAGTTGAGTCACTAGCCAGGCTTCTCCAACACTCTCTCTCTGGCCAATCAGTGCTTTGTGTCACTGCCCAAGTAGCTGATACACACACACACACACACACACACACACACACACACACACACACACACACACACACACACACACACACACACACACCCTGCATGCATACACACACACACACACACACACACACACACACACACACACACACACACACACACACACACACCCACACACACACACTCTTTGAGAATTTGATTTGCACGCACACACAGCTGAGACAGGCTGGCACAGGTTTACTAGCTATGCCCACTTCTGCCCATACTATAAAGTAGTTATTACTTCCACCAGTCACTCTTTATCAGCTACTTTAGAGCCCTTAACAAACAGTGTCCAATCTTACTGTGTAATATTAATACAAATGGTACTTTGACTAAGAGCAAGGCTATTAGGAGTGGATCACACAGTGCCACCAAATAAATATGGAAGTACTCACAAACTTAAATATCTCTACACAGATCAGCCACAATGAAAGGTTTAAATATATTTAATAATAAATAATAAAAGAACAAGCCAATACTAAATATATATTCACAGTGACATCAAAGTTCAAACCCACAGGAAATATTTAAAATAACATTGCAGTACAGGCTCACACAAATAAAGAAGAGCATCTAAACTAAACTTCACTATATTCCTGACTGTATCGAAGTGAATTATACTGTTCCCTAGAAACTTACTTCAGTAGAGCAAGACAGATGTGGTGAATGGATCTTGTTGTTGTCAAATCCAAGACATAATGCAGAATGCTCTGTCTCACCAAGAGATTTCTCAAATTAATATCTAAAATATTACTGCTGGGATAGTTTGCAGAATGACATAATTTCTCGGCATTTGTCTTCTAGTTTCCAGCCAAAACCCCCATTGCTAGAAGCTGGCAGCATTTAGCATCTACCAGTAAACATATACAGAAAAGGGCTTTACCTCAGATCTTTGGCAGATGCTGGAAGTCATACAACAATTGCATTCCTTCATGCTTCAAAAGTAGCAATTAGTTCACTCCAAGGACAATACAGAAAGCTTCCTACTATAGACCTTGCATCTCTAGCTGCATTGAAAAATTGAGAGATAGCCTCTTTATTGCTTCCTATAAAGTAATTTAATTTCAGCTTTTTTTCTAAAATTTGCTGGACTGAAGTTAACCCTCAAATTTACTCTGTTGACATATATATTTAAACAGTTCACTATCAAAATTTCGAACCAGACTCCGTCGGCTGTACTATCGTCGAACATGGAAGTTCGAAAACGGTAATATCAATGTCAAAAAAACAATCTAGGAACAGGTTTAAACATGGGTCGAGGTAGGGGAAATGTTTGTAGTGCGGAATAATACTGAACACCTACCTCGACCCATGTTAAAACCCGTTCCTAGATTGTTTTTTTGACATCGATATTACCGTTTTCGAACTTCCGTACAGTCGACAGAGTATGGTTCGAATAATAGTAAACCATTTAAACAGTTACAATAGTGCATGTACATTTCTGTTCTCTTCCAGTAGGACACACTGTGGATACATTTTAAGCATAAGCACTTTACAACAAACATCTGTACAGAGCAGTTTGACGTACACATGACATACAGTTCTAATACACTTTTTTAACACAAGCATCTTATATAAATCATTGCAATATTCACCAATGACATATAATTCTTTACAAAATTCCAGCTACCTGTTCTGGCAGTATCTCCTTTCATCACCCCCCCCCCCCCCGAAGACTCAAGCTAGTTTTTCAAGTGACCCTTGAAAAATATTGCTTGAGAGGAATGAGCCTATCTGGGAATACATTACCTCTTTCCCTGCCTTGAGATACCAGCTGCCTTGGTATTGCTGACTCCAGTAGAGTGTTGCATTGTCATATCATACACCTGCAACCCTAGGCTCCACCATAGTAATTTGGGATTTTACTGGCTGGCTCCCTGTAGCCATACATCCCCCTCAGACTCCTCCTGCCTCCTATTGCAAATACTTAGCACAAGTGCCTCCTTATCATGGTAAGGTTTCATGGTGTTAACATGATACTATTTGTGCTCCTGCCTCCTGCCTAGCAGTTCTACCATGTAGTTAACATCACTGACCTTCCTTACCACTTTGAAGGGTCCCTCCCATGCTGCTTGCAGCTTGTTGTGTTTGACAGGAATGAGAACCATTACCTGCTGCCCTACAGCATACTCTAGCTCAAGCATTCCGATCTTTTTCTGCTGTTGGGCTTCTGCCAGGTTCTCATGAGGTAAGCCTATGAGTACTCTGAGCCTTGTCTTGAGGTTTAGGACATATGCCACAACAGAATTTTTGTGGGGTTCACACTCACCCTCCCACACATCACAAATCAAATCTAGAGTTCCCCTCACCCTATGCCCATACAGCAACTCAAAGGGTGAAAAACCTGTGGATTCCTGGGGCACCTCTCTGCAAGCAAACAACAGAATGGGCAACTATTTGTCCTACACCCTCTTAAACTGGTCTGTAAATGCCCACAGCAGGGTCTTTAGTGTAGCATTAACCTCCCCACCAGACCATTAGCCTGGGGGTGGTAGGGGTGGTCTTTATGTGCTTCACCCCACAGTACTTCCACAGATAAGCCAGCAGGTCTGACATGAAATTGGCGCCTCTGTCAGTCAGTATTTCTCTTGGGAAACCTACCCTGCTGAAAATCTCTAACAAAGCATTTGCCACCTTTTCTGCCTCAGTGGAGGACAGAGCCACTGCCTCAGGGTATCTGGTAGCATAATCAACTACTACTAGGATATACTTCTTCCCTGTGGAACTTGGGGTACTCAGAGGCTCCACAATATCCATAGCTACCATCTGCAATGGCTCGTCAGTCACATGCAAAGGCATCAAAGGAGCTTTTACCTTGTCTCCTACCTTGCCTACCTTTTGATACTGCTCACAAGTCCTGCAGTACCATGTTACAGCTCTTGAAATCCCAAGCCAATAAAAATTCTGCATAATACGTCTCTTGGTACCCTTTATACCCATAAGACCTGCAAAGGGAATGTCATAGGCTATGCCTAGAAGTGCCAGATGGTAGACTCTGAGCACTACCAACTTCTGTATTCTCTCACTCTCTAGCCCTCCATCAGGGGTCCACTCTCTATACAGTAACCCTTTGTCCCACTATACAGATTCCCCCTTTCCTTGAGAATCAGGTGTCTTCCTAGCTACCTCCTTCAAGCCTTGTAACGTAGGGTCTGAGAGCTGAGCATGTCTCGACTCTCTCTTTGTAACCCTTCCCACTTCCTCTTCCACAGGAAGTCTGGTATCCTCTGACAGCAGTGCCTCAGTATCAGTCTGGGTACTACTACTCACTTCTGCCTTTGCAGTCACTCTGTCCAAGGGAACATCAGTACCCACCAGCAGCTGTGGCTCACCTTCAGTCTCACTGCTACAGGGTAGCTCCCTCTCTGAAGTAACCACCTCACCAGTCCTGACTTCAACTGTGCAGTCTGTCTGGGTCCCCTCAGGCTACCAGACCCACATGCCTGTTTCTAAGCCTGACTGCATGTCACTGAATACACACAAGGTACTGCATTATGAAAATCATTTCCTATCAGGACATCCGCAGTGATATCCTCAAAAACGCCTACTTGCTTGCTTCCTTTTTGACCCTCCCAGTCAAGGTGAACCCTAGCCAAAGATATTTGGGATGTGGTCCCTCCTAAAGCTCAGACTGGAGTAGACTGCCCAAGCAAGTAGTGCTCCTCTTAACCATTGCAGGCTTCACAATGGTTAGGTCAGAGGCTGTGTCTCTCTTAGCAGTGCCCTGTTTCCCACATACTAAGATCGGCTATAATCTCTTGTGGTAGTTTGGCACCTTTGTTGTCTCCAGAAAACTTACCACTGGTATTCTGTTATTCCCACTTACTGTCTCCCTCACCTTTTGTTCCCCACCTTGCCTCCATGGACATCTGTATGCTACATGGCCCCACTGGTTACATTTAAAACATTTAACCCTTGATCCTGACCATGTACCTGGACTAGTGGCTTCCCCTGTTACTGGTGGACTCTGTTGGGGTAGTTTAAGCTGCCAACTATGGGTTCCCTTGGATGCATGTGCAGCGCTGCAGATCCCTTTCTTGTGCAGTGATGCACTGCTTGCTAAGTATACGTCTCCTTTTTTCCCCATCTCATCTACAGTATTGCATTCCCTATCTGCCAATCAGATTCTCATGTCCTCGGGCAAAGTGCTAAGGACTTGTTCCCTCGCCAAAAGGTCTGTCAGCCCTTCAAAAATGGTGATCTGACACCCACTCACCCATCTATGAAAATAAGTACTTAACTTAGCAAAATATTCACACACACTTTCATCTGCCTTGTGTCTATGCTCATGAAACTTTTTTCTATAAGTTTCAGGTGTTAACTTAAAACATTCCAATAAACAATTTTTAACTGTATTATAATTTATGCAATCAGTATCAGATAATTTAGAAACAGCAGTTACAGCTTTACCATTGAGTAAGGGGGTCAGGAACCATACCCAGAGCCCTTGGTCAACATCATATTGTTTACATACCCTTTCAAACATATGAATAAAACTATCAAAATTATCAATCTCTGTAAATTGTGGAAGAAATTTACTGACCTTTATTGCTTCGGTGGTTCAATTACACCCTTCCCCATTATCTCCATGATGCTGGTGAAGAGTCAGCATCTCCTTTTCATGTTGCCTCTGCCTCTCATTTTCTTCAGCCTCCAAACATCTCAATCTCTCATTTTCTTCAGCATTTGTACAATGGACCAATCTCAGATTGAAGATAATCACTTATCCCCTGTTTGAAAATATAGAGTTTAACACCCCAATCACACCAGCACTTATGTCTGCCAGTTTGGTTATTTCAGTATACTCAGAATAAAAATCTGTGCACATAAAATACACAGCTTTCTTAAAATTAAACAAATCCTTGCCCATTTGTAGGTTCATAGGTTCATAGGTAGGTACTAGGCTATCAGCCCAAGGGCCTACGTAAGCCTAGCCAACAAGGTTCCCTGGCTTACGCCACCCAAGAAAGTTATTTTCCTGTGCCACTGTCGAGCAGAGACACAGACGTGATCCCTGGAGTGTATTTCCTATTTCCCATCCACTCATCAAGATTTTTCTTGAAGAGTGCTAATAAAGAACTTTGCTTGACATAGATGGGTGGCCTGTTCCAGAGTATGGGAAGTCTCTGGGACAGGAATCTATCCCTCCAGCATGTCCTGTTTATTGTGGTGACAAGGTTTAGGTCCCTAGAGAGTGTAGCTCAGAGGGATTAGGATTTCCTTAGGTGTAGCATGTCCAACAGCTCTGGGTTTGACATAGCTTTATATGTTAGGCAGAGATCACCTCAGAGTAGGTGATATGCTAAGGAGTAAAGCTGGAGTTTTTTGAGGCGGTCAGTGTAAGGCATTTATTTGAGGCCAGTAATCCTCTTTGTGAGGTACTTCTGTGACCTTTCCAACTGCTGCAGATGTCTTGTGAGGTACATTCCAAAAGGGGCGTTGTACTCTATAATGTGTCTAATGAGTGCCGAGTAGAGGGGAACAATGACCTCTTTTTTCCTGGATGAGAACCCTTTTATGATGAGGTGCGCCATGTAGAAGGACTTCCTGACTACTGTGGAGATGTGACTATCAAAGAAGAGACTACTATCCACCTGGGTCCCAAGGTCTCTTATCACACATTCGGTGTTAAGTAGATTGCTGCCTATGTGGTAGCTCATGGGTACAGAGTTTTTACCAAAGGGGATGACACTGCACTTTTTGGCATTGAGCTTGAGGCCATGGCTCTGACACCAGGCATCTGTCTCAGCGAGGCCTTTCTGTAGGATGTCCACATCATTTGGGGACTTGACTATGGCTACTAGTTTGCAGTCATCTGCGAACTTCATTAGCCAGAGGCCTTCTGTGTTAGCCTATACTTCAGAGAAGTAGATACCAAACAGGAGAGGTCCCAGGATGAAACCCTGTGGTACTCCATTTGTCACTGCTTTGAGGTCAGATTTGGAGTCTGCAACTTTTACAATGTGGGTTCTGTCAGTGAGCCAGTTGACAACCCATCTTGTGATCTCGTGACGCAGGGATTTATACCTAGTTTAGTGAGTTTAGCTATAATTCCAGAATGGGGGATGGTGTCGAAAGCCTTGGCAAGGTCAAGATAGGCTGTGTGAACCACCTTACCCTCATCTAATTCTTTGATGACTGCCTCAAAGAAGTTGACCAGGTTCAGGAGGCATGATCTGCTTTTCACAAACCCACACTGAGTGGGATCCAGAGTTTGGAGGTAGCCAATGCCTTTGTTTATGAGTTCCATGATGATACGTTCCATGACCTTGCAGACCAGGCTTTTCAGGCTAATAGATCGATAGTTCCCGGGATCAGTGGTGGATCCCCCTTTGTGGAGTGGGATAACTGTTGCTGTGCGCCATTCAGTGGGCACAAAGCCTGATGCGAGGCTATTATTGAACATGGTGCTTAAGTGGGGAGCCAGTTCGTTCTGAAGTTCATGTAAAATGCAGCCTGGGATGTTGTCCGGTCCCATGGATGCTGTGTTTTTGGCTTTAGAGAATGCAGCTTTTACCTGCATAGTTGTGATTATAGGGACTCTGCATTCTTCCTGTATAGATATGGGCCTTTTAGGGGGGGGGGTAAAGTTAGCACTGAACCTATCTACCAGGATGTTGGCAAGATCAGTTGGTTCTGTAATTTCCGCGCCTTTGTGCTGTAACTCAGAGCAGATCTGGGTGTTGCCATCGAGATTCTTGACATAGCTATTGAATGCTTTGTGGTTGTCCTTAGAATTAGTGGTGATTTTGTTTTCGTAGCTAGCTTTGGAGGATCTTATAAGGGAACTCAGCTTCTTACTGAGGCTGACCAGGGAGCTCCTCCACTCATGGGATTTTACTCTCTTTTGCAACAGTTTCTTCCTTCTGTTGTACAGTTTGTTTATGGCAGGGGACCACCAGATTGGCTTCCTTTTTTTGGAGGATAGCATCTTGGTTCTGTTTGGGATAGCACGATCCATGCACTCATGTAAGTGCTTATAGAGTGCATTTGTGTAGGATTCAGCAGTTGTAACTATATTGTCCATCTGCATGGGTGTCACGAAGTTCACCACTTCTGTTTTAAGAAGCATGAAGTTGGCTTTGGAGAAATGTTTTACTGTGGTTTCCTTAATGGGGAGTGGGGGCGGGATGTGGATATCAAGGGTGATTAGCTTATGGTCGGATCGGACCAACGAGGAGTTGACTTCAGGTGCGGAACACCGTTCACTCATGTTGGTAATGACTAGGTCTAGGATATTGTTGCCCCTGGTGGGGGTGTGGATAAGCTGATCCAGGGCATTAAAGTTTATGAATTCCAGAAAGCTTTGAGCTAAGGAGTTGGTACACGAGTAGTTTTCCCAGTTAATGGTGGGGAAGTTGAAGTCGCCCATTATTAGGGTGTTTGGTTGAACCCTAATATTTTCCAGTACATCAAGAAAGGAGGAGGGGAATCCTGGGGCAAGGTGGGGGATCTGTAGCAAGCTACAATTTGGACTGCAGTTTTGCCCAGAGTTAGTTGCACTTGGATAACCTCGGATGCATTATGCTGAGCAACTAGCCTGGAGGTGTGGATATCCTTAATGAATATGGACACACCTCCGCCTTTGGTGTTTCGGTCCAGGTTACATGGCTGAAAAGTGTGGTATGAGTTACAGCCTGGTAGTGAAGGGGTGCTCTATGGAGCCTTGAACCAGGTCTCAGTCACTGCACAGATATCGATGTTCTCCATTTTAAGGAGTGCCTCGAGTGAGTGTATTTTGAGATTTAAACTTCTAGCATTGAGTAGCATTACCCTCTGTTTTTGCTTGCCTGTTCCTGTTATGGTGGTAAATTTGTTATTTGAACCTTGCCTAAAAAAAGGCACTATAGGGGCAGCAAGAGCCTTAGCCAGTATCCAGAATCCCAGGGGCGACAGGTAAAGGCCATCTGTGGCAAAGCATCGTGGTCTGTCGACCAAGTCATCCCAAGCAGACAGATACTGGATCTCCTTAGAATTACACCAGAAGCTTAGCCAATTGTTGAAGTCAATCATTGTGTCCTTGTACTGCGGTATCATTCTGGGTGATGGCAGAATGCTACTCAGGGCTAGGGTCATACCTGCCTGGGCTACAAGATCAGAGAACTCTTCCATGTCTCTCTTCATGTAGTCCAGGGACATCTCTGGTCATTCACACCAACATGGACAATGACAGAGTCATATTTGTACTTGTTGTGGAGTGACCTGAGTGCGTGGGTTATGTGGGGGATCCTGGCACCCGACAGGCAGCTGACAGTAACCTTCTTCTTGTTTAGCCTGGCAAGTGGGACATCAGTGTGATTGACTATAGAGTCACCTATGACTAGTGTGTTGGGTACGTTGTTTTGCATTATTGGCTGTGGTTGAGTGGCACACTGAGTCTGTGGGCTATGTGTCATTTGGGTTGTGTTGGGGGATGGAGGTTGCTTGCGTTTCTGCTATGGAGTTCTCTGTTGCTTAGACAGATTATTATTGAGAGCCTCCACAAATGTTTTTGTGTTACTATGTGTGGATTTTCGTGGTGTAGATTTAGTGAGACTATGTGATGAGTGTGGTGTGGTGCAAATGTTTACCTTCTCCTCATGACTGTCAAGTTCAGTCTTGGTTGGAGAGAGCTTTACCTCCAGTTTGGCTAGATAAGTGCATTTCTCATAGGTTGTAGTGTTGGGTGGTAGGAGTAGAGGGTTGTCTGTGTACATGAGGCAATTTCTACATTGCCTCAAGATGCCCAGATTCATCAGATAGACAGGAGAGAACACTGGGTGCTGACCCTTGGACATGCCTGAATAAAAAACTATTTTCCTCTAGATAAGTGAGGTAAGTGAGTACAAGAGCTGTTTTTCTCTACGCAAGTGAGGAAAGTAAGTACCAAAACTGTTTTCCTCTAGGTAATTAGGAAGATTGAGTGCTATAGTAATTAGTAGCTTATTTAGTGCTTACAAGTTCTGAACACGTGCTGAGCACGAATAAGCAAATTTAAGTGCTAAAACTAAGAATCTGTATCTGCACTAGACGAGTTACAGGACAGAAACAAGTGCAAATGCAGGCTTTCAAATCAGAAAGTTGAGAGAGATGGAAGAGATTGCCCAAACGGCCAATAACTACAATTTCTGGGCCAGAACCACTCCTTAAGTGGTAGACAGGTTACCTAGTGCTTACCACTCCCACTGATAAGCTAGAAGGCTTCCCTCCAACACAGAAAGTCTTGGGAGCCTCAGAAGTTTACATACAGTCCTGGATACAGCAAATCTGTATCTGGAACACTAGTTACAGGAAATGTAAGAAACATGCTTACAGTATTCTTTTTTTACAGAAAAGTAGCACAAACAATAGTAAAAACAAATCACATGCAGTGCAAGCTAGCACACTTGAGTATGTAGCAATATTAGACCAAACACAGTTTAAAAAATGCAATTAAATTAAAAAGGACTAAAAGCAAGTGCAGAAAGAGTTTATTAGGTAAAATGTGGTAAAGAGATGGGACTGGGGGAGTGTCCCTGATCAAATCTACAGTGGGGCGGGCAACTGCAAAAGCCACCAAATTTAAACTACAATCCAAAAATAGGGAGGGTGGGACAAAACAGTTTCAACAGAGATCTAAGCAACAACTAACAGTACAAACTCTAAAACCAAAAATATACTCAGCTCTGTATATCTGCAGATAGATTGGAAAGTAATCTCTCAGAACACAGGTTCCAGCAATCAAATGCTAAAAGGTCTAATTTTATGCAAGTGATCATTGAGTAAGATAACACACAAGCTGTAAAAAACAGTTATACCAACTGAAGACACGGCAGAAAACAGGGGGAACAGTTTCAACAGAGATCTAAGCAAAAACTAACAGTACAAACTCTAAAACCAACAAAATATACTCAGCTCTGTATATTTGCAGATAGATTGGAAAGCAGTCTCTCAGAACAGGGAGACAACAGTTTCAACAGAGATCTAAGCAACAATTAACAAACTCTAAAACTAAAAAATATATACTCAGCTCTGTATATTTGCAGATAGATTGGAAAGCAGTCTCTCAGAACACAGGTTCCAGCAATTAAATGCAGGCTGTTACTAACAGGTCTAATTTTATGCAAGTGATCCTTGAGTTAGATAACACACAAGCTGTAAAAAACAGTTATACCAACTGAAGACACGGCAGAAAATAGGGGGGGGGACAGTTTCAACAGAGATCTAAGCAACAAATAACAGTACAAACTCTAAAACCAAACAAATATACTCAGCTCTGTATATTTGCAGATAGATTGGAAAGCAATCTCTCAGAATAGGGAGGCAACAGTTTCAACAGAGATCTAAGCAACAATTAAGAAGCTCTAAAACCAAAAAATATATATACTCAGCTCTGTATATTTGCAGATAGATTGGAAAGCAGTCTCTCAGAACACAGGTTCCAGCAATTAAAAATTTAACTCCATGGTCTTCTTCACCTGGGGATGCCAGCATTGCTGCCTTTGGATTGTTGTTATTTAACATTTGTTTACCAGGAAAGTCCGACATGGATCGAGCCAATTTTCAGTGATGCCCCGGGGAGAAACTCTCCAGATGCATGTCTTTATAACATGGGAGGAAACTGAAGCACCCAGAGGGAACCCACACAAATGCAGGGAGGACATGCAGACTCTGCACAGAAGACATCCCAGCTGAGAATCGAACTGGAGAACCTCTTGCTGTAAGGCAACAACACAAACCACTGCACCACTGCTTCATCCTTTGTTATGATATGCTATTATGTTATGATAACAACTGTATATAACAGCTCTCCACTACCTGTTCTGTTTGAGTTGATATTCCTGGCCAATATGTTGTACCCCTTTGCTCATCCTTTGCACTTAACTAATGACAGATTTGATCCATGTATAATCTCAAGTATTTATATTCTCAGTTGATTGAGAACTATTTTGTCATTGGAACATAAAGTCTCAGACATAATATATTTCTTCCCTGAAAGGAAATAAAACAAATTATTTCTTGGCTAAAATATTGCATTTCTTGCTTTTCTGTTGCATTGTTTCATTCTGAAGTATTCACTTTCTAACTTGATTGGAAACTATTACTTTGTCACCTTTGAACATAAAACACTGGATGTAACATCTTTCTTCATTGAACGTAAGAATGAAATTCTTTCCTTACCAATGATCTTTGTCCAAGTCACAGTAATGACATTCCCAAGACAGATTCTTTACATGTCTAGAATTATTTTACTTCTTTAATCATTAGCAGCTGTAAAAGTAACCAGAGAATTTCTGTTTTTGCAAAAACAGTTTACGCTTCTCTGCTAAAACATGCTGCAGTCAAAGTATATGATACATTAATTTCCTTGACTGATCTGTATTTCACTTTCTGTAGAGTGAATAACATCTGCTGTGATCTCACAGATGCCTAGCAAAAGGCTTTCTGAAAATGTTTTGCAAGAGTCTGTGGTCCTATTCCCTAAGAACTTCTTTACTACAGATATAATCACAGCCAACTAAACCACAAGGAAGAGAGCTAGTAATACACATAAATGAAAATTATTTATTAACAAACTCAGGTAACACTGGTAAGCAATGCTGTCCAGACACCAATGGCTTCTTCATACAGCCTTTCTCAATCTTGAAACATTTTGTTAAACAGCTCTATAAATTTGTTACTAGTTATAAAGCAAAAGGTTTGTATCATTCTTTTGGGGATGTGGATACAAAAGCATTGTATCGGCAGAAATGCTTGAAGAAAGGACTAAAAAAACAATGAAAGAAAAAAAGACATGGAGCCAATCAGAGTGAGTAAGGAAGTCCACCAGCCAATGTGACATAGCCTGTGTTAAAGATAGGGAATGACATCTAAAAACATGTGCGAATTCCAAAAGGTTAAAACTAGAACATAAATGGAAGAGACTGTCATGAATAAAATCAAAGTGATAGGGCTTGGTAAGTAGGGGCAGGGATGTGGGTAATACATCAGCAGGTTTAAAAGACCAATCACAATTCCTTCAAAATAGCTGCAGCCCAATGGGTAGGCAGAACAGCACTTATTAATGTGAATGCTGGAAAGCCAACAGGTAATGAACAATTAAATTGCTTAAGGAGTTTTGAATGGAGAAACAGATACAGAAATTAGCATATTAAAGAGAAGAGCAGGATTGCATATGATGAAATAAAGTAAAACTCTGAAGAACTTTCATGAAAAAGGCTAACCAATTAGATTAAGCTCTTTAAATAAAGATAAATGAACTATGTATTAAAAAAGTTTGGGGAGTTCTTTTCTTCAAAAATTTCTTTATGTGAGGGCATTTTCCTTCCAACACACCGCAGACACAATCCAAATTGTTTTGTTATACATAATGACAGTTTATACACTTGTATAGCAAAATGTTTCAGTGTTAAGTAAGACCATCTGAGAAGTATTTAATATCTGGAAAGGAACATTTGCTATTGTTAACTGAGTTTCTTTACTAAATAAATGTTTGCTCACTCATGCTATTAGATTGTTTCTTCATGTTTTAGTTGGTTACTCCTATTTAGATTATTTTATACATTAAAGGGTTCAGCAGTCTGTTTGCTTTGTGTCAGGCATTTTCATGGGATTTTTCCTCATTCACACACAATTGCAAACACTTTCTTTTTTACGCCAGCTTATCTCCTTTGCATACCAATGTTTTTGGCCCATGCACAACTGGTCTATTCTTCTGTAGGATCACTGCTCCTATACCATCTCCTATTATCATTCTGATGGGCATCTACTTGTTCCACAGGGGACTGATTCAAATTACAGTACTTTAATACTGCAGCATCTGTAACATATGTAAGTAGTTTGAGCATTTCAAAGTTCATTTTCTATTCATCATTCCATTCCTGGGCTACATCTTCTTCTTCTTACAGATTTCTACCATGCATAGTTGTTTCACCCATAGTAAGCATGGTGGATATTGCATCATTCCCAGAAACCAATGTAATGCTTGCTTGTCTTATGGCCTTGCTATTTGCACAACAGCTTGAATCCTATTTTTTAATCAGGTATCATTTCCTCTGATGTCAGAAAATAACCCATGTGTTTTGGACTTGTCACTCTAATTTTACATTTGCTCTTTATTTATTTATTGAAACAATGATGTTTTGATGTATTCAGCAGCTTTATAAATCTCTTATAAAGGTGTTCTTGTGTGTGATCCCACACTAACAGATTATCAATTATCTTTGCAACACATTCAATGTCTTAATTTACTTGAACAACAACTCTTTGTAATACCTCTGATGTTGATGAAATACCAGATGTAAGTCCAAGGGAATCCAGAAATGTTCATAGGATCATAGGATCATAGGAATTTACTAGGCTATTGGCCCTGAGACCATACAAGCATAGCCAAGAATTTAGCCCATGTTCCAACAAGTCAGCCCCCAATGCCCCTGTCCAGCAGGGACACAGGTGGAATCCCAGTTGAGTATTTTCTGTTCCCCATCCAGTTATCCAGGTCACACTTAAAAAGGGTTAATGAGGTACTCTGCTTGACAAGGAAAGGGAGTCTATTCCACAGAAGAGGGAGTCTCTGGGATGCAAATCTGTCCCACCAACAAGTCCTACTGATGTCACAGACTAGACTGAAGTTGTGCGTGCAAGTTACTCGAGTGGAGCTTGACTTGTGGATATGCAGTAGTCCCATCAACGTAGGGTCTGAGATTGCTTTGTATGCCAAACAGAGATCACCTCTGAGGAGTCTGTATAAGATTGAGTAGAGAGACAGGGCTTTGTGCCTGTCTGTGTACGGCAGATATTTGAGACCTTGGATTGTGTTGTATCCCTGACAGCCAACCTTACACGTTAAACTCAGTCCACAAATACCATTCGTGTCACAACCTGCAAAGCCCAAAAGTTGGCTGTGGATCAGATTATCAAAAGAATAAATATGCTGCAGATGTACTTAATCCTTAAGCTGGGTGAATAATGCACACTTACAGACTATATCATAGACACTTACATATACAACAAATTAGTGTTGTTCTTTTGTGATTCACACAAGTAGTGGAGACTAGACTAAAACACTATTTTTAAGTGGGCCACAACCCACAGGTTCAAACTGTAGTTCCTGGCACATATACATTAACTACAGTTGCCACTACTGCCCCTCAGATCTGTGCAAAAATTTGAATCACCCCAGTGGCATTCATCCTTCCGCAATTTACAGTCTATCCTCTGTATGCACACAGAGCTAAAAGGTCCCATGCTACATGGTGTATGATGCTGCTGTGCACATTAGAGCAATGCTATTGTATGCAATATTGTGATGTCACCATATTACCCATTGCATGTGAGAATTCTGGTGAATATTCACCTTGTACACTGCAGTTAGTTTCAGTGAGTTGAGATCAGCCATATTGGCTACAGCTACTTACAAAGTGACCACACATCAGTAATCCAGTCTTAAGGAATTTGTACCTTCTTGGTATTAAACATATGCAGTATGGAGCTTTGTTCATCTAACCTTATCTGATAAAAACACAATTTGCATCTGTTACTCAGAACACCTTCGCATTTGGCACTCTTGAGACTACTTCAGCTGCAAGCAATGGATAATGTTCATCTTGATCACTCTAATCACTCTTCTCAGATCTTGCCTATAAGTGCAAATGTGATTTTTTTTTACAATGGTGACAGTATTATGCATACATTCTGTTGTGTCTAATTGTTTCTTAATGACACCTAGGCTTTCCATTTTCTTCATCTCCCATTTAACTTTACTTCTGAGTTTACTGGCATGTTTTGCACCACTGACACTGCATCCTGCATGTCTGTATATGTCTGTACATGTCATCCCATGTCTGTACACATCTGTACATGTAATGTCATGTAATGTCTGTGCATGTCTGTACATGTAATGTCATGTCTTTACACATCTGTACATGTCATATCATGTCTATACGCATCTGTACACATCATGTCATGACTGTACATATCTGTACATGCCATGTCATGCCTGTACATGTCTGTTTTATGGCAAGCTTCCTTAGCTTATGACTAAATCAGCATAGCTATGGCTCTGCACAGTACAAGAGAAGTGTAGCTGACTAATTCACTATACATGCATTTCTACTTTCTGTGAAGCCATTCAACACAAATGTATTAGGAAAATTAGCTTAACTTCTTTAAGTGCTTCATTTTTTATCTGTTTTTATATCAGCAACTTCTCATCTAATGGTGCCACCCAGCAGCCAGAATAAGCTAATAATATGCCCAGAACTATCTCATGTATTTTGCACAGCCAAACTTTTTAAAGTATTTTCTGATGAGATATTAAATTAATTTTAATTACACATTAGCTCCATTGCTTCTAAAGAACAGTTGCACTTCAGACTTTCTATTTCTAAAGCATTTTCAGATTTGTCTGTAACAGCTCATTTTCATATTTATGTTCAACAACAAGCAAACTCTTCAGGACACACCCGTTTTCCCTTACATGCCTTGCAAAATGCCTGTTTCTAGTACAAATTCAGCAATCCTGATCAAATCCAGAATAACTCTTATTGTCACAATTACAACCACAGCTACCTCATTCTTGAATTAAAAATAGGAAAGGATGTCCATGTTGGAACCTTATGTCTCTCTTTTCATGAGCCATTATATCTACAAGACATTTACAGCATATTTGAGGTGGACATTTGGGGTGGTAGGGGCAGTGTTAGAGACCATGAGGGTGCCCATTAAAATCCCACAGGGTGGTGGTAGGAGCAGTGTTAGAGACAATGACAATGCCCAGTAAAATCCCACAGGACTCAGTGCTAGGATAATTTTTCCTCAGTATTTACTTCTCTGACCTGCAGACTAAAAACTAAGACCTATAAATAAGTAAGAATGAAGATTACTGAAAACTGTGAGTCATTGTCAAATTCCCCTCTGATAAAGAAACTCTGACAGGAACTTAAACCTACAAATCCTGGCTTATTGAAAATAAGACCAAATTCACACTGTGCTGCTGTATTCTTAAATTCAGAGATATAGGCAGCTATATTTTCTGAAGGACTACATAACATCGTAACATAATATTTATAGTCTGGAAGTTGCTGCACATGTTTAAGGCTGTGTGCTGTAGTTCCAGTTGTGCAGGGTTTGATTCCCGCAGCTCTCCTTTGCTTAATGTGCATCTTTGAGCAAGTCATGTAATGAGACACTGCTCCCAGGTTATCTCTGAAAAGGAATTATGCATCCAGAGGGTGTAACTGGTTGACAAATGGATATTATTACTATTATTCCACTGTAATACCGTGAAGAACAAATGCCTAATAAATGGCAGCTTTTCCTGGACATGAAATAATGACTGAACTTATCTCTTAATAGGTCCACAGGTGTCTAATAAGCTAACAACCACAAGGACTTTTTAAGACATGCCATGCATCCCAAATCTTTGACAAGTTATGGTACCCTTGATAAATGAAAGCGGGGACCAGGGAGATGAACCATTTCCAGGCTGTCTGTGTCCATTAAAGACATAGGTGCCAAACAGAGATGAATTTCCTGCTCCCCAACCAAGAGTCCAAGCTGCACTTGAATTGGGTTAGGGAGGAACTCTGATTCACATGGATGGGAAGCCTATTCCAGAGAAGAGGTAGTCCCTGAGTAACATACGTGTCTGTCCAGCAGGTCCTATTTATATCACAGGTAAGGCTCAAGTCTTTAGAGCTGGTAATTCTGGTGCTGTTTGCTTTGTGGATATGCAGGAGGTCTTTCAGAGTGGGGTTTGACAATGGCCTGTATGCCAGGTGTAGATCTCCCCTCGACGGCCTATAGGAGACAAGACAGGGATAGGGCCTTAAGGCAGTCTGCGTTCTTTTAGTAAGGAGCTTCTGTGGAAGAAAACATATAAAAGTGATTGCTAGAGTGTAAAAATACACTACTTTATCCAACAGCTAGAGACAGAGAGGAAGAGTTGAATCTTGTACCCTGCGCTTGGCAGAGTTGAATTGTATACCTTGTGCTAGGGAGGTGAAGACCTTAACCATTATGCCAACTGGTTTCATAAAGGTGAGAATCAAACACTGTACCTTGTGTCCATGAGTCATATATCTCCTCCATTACACCAAACCCAAATTTTAATCGTGGGTGCTGCTATTTGTCTTTCTTTTACAGGAAAGTGAAAATGGTGAAACATCTTTTCGGCTTCTCTCCAAGCAACATGTAGGAATGTTGTACAATGACCCTTCTCAGACAATTCAGGTAATCCACTTGCAGTGAGAAATAAATCAAACTAAACTGTCCATCATCACAGCTCAGTACTAGGCTAGCTGGCCTTGCGAGCCATTTTACGCCCATTCAGTTTACCTTTTTGTGCTTGAAATGACCTGTCCTACTTGGTTATAGACTGGCCTTAATCATCCCTAATAACAATAGCTGGCATCATATCACAGATAATTTGAGGGGATCTATGCATTCGATAAAGCATTTAGGAGCTGCCTCTGTCCATTATTAGTACAGGGGGCAGTCCTGGGGTAAATTTTCTGTTTCCCATCCACAGATCTAAGTTGCACTTGAAAAATGGACAGGGAGGAGTTTTGTTTTAAGTGGATGGGGAGTCTGTTCCACAGCAGAAGTATCTTCTGCAAAATATACCTGTCCATCCAAACTGTTCTGTTGATGTTGAAGAAGAGGTGTAGATCCCTAGACTGAGCATTTCTGATGCCATTTGACTTGCTAATGTGCAGTAAATCAATTAGAAATGTGCTGGAGGATGCACAGTATGCCAGGCACAAACTATCTCTTAGCAGTCTGCAGGATATCAATTACAGTGAAAGTCAGTCTATATAGGACATGTTATTTAGGCCTTGTATCCTTTTAGTAAGGTATCTCTCAGAATGTTCCAGTTATTGCATGTGTTTGGACAGATATATGCCAAAGGGGGCATTATATTCAATGATTGACATAATGAAGGCTGAGTAAAGGGGAACAATGGCATCCCTAGATGTAAACACAATTCCTTTGTTTATAAACTGTGCAATATAGAGATGTCTCTCTGACTAATTCACTCTGTGTGCAGTTGTTGCTTCTGCACTGCAAATCTGTGTTACCATTTCTAGCTTCTCTCAAGTCATACAATCCAAAACATTAGGAAAATTAGCTTAACTTTTTTAAGTGCCACTGTTAGAAAAATGAGCTTAAATTTCTTTTAACTGTACTTACATCAGCAATTTTTCAACTAATGAGGGCTGAGCAAATAGGGACAATGGCATCCCCAGATCTAGACACAATAAAATAATTGTCTTTCTGCTTTTCCCGGTTAGGGGTCGCCACAGCAGAACTCCAGTCCGCTAATGATTGGCAGTGGATTTTTACAGTGCCAAGTTGCCTGCCCGACACCCAACCTTCAAGGAAAGCACACCCATTCACGCACGCACCTACCTGCATGTCTTTATATGTCACTCGACCGAGGGGAGGACATGCAGACTCCACACAGATGGCGGTCCAGCCGAGAATCGAACGGGAGAACCTCTTGCTGTGAGGCGACAATGCTAACCGCTGCACCACCGTGCTCATTTGTTTATAAACTGTGCAATATAGAAGGACTTTCATACAACAACAGACATGTTGGTCAAAAATTAGGTCACTGTCCACATAAGTTTCCAAATCCTGAACATGTGGGTCAACTTTTATTGCTGTATTGTCAATATGATAGGTCCTTGTGGTAGATAACTTCCTAAAGGATACAATAATACTTTTTTGGCATTTAGCTTCAGAACATGTTTTTGACACCAGTTATTTATTTGAGACAAACCTTTCTGCAGGATAGCTAGGTTATTTGGGGATTCAGTGACTGCTCTTAGCTTGAAGTCATCTGCAAACTCAGTCAGCCAGAGCTCTTTGATAATGACTTCTACTTCAGAAAAGCAGATGCCAAACAGGAGAGATCCCAGCACAGAACCCTGGACAACTCCACTGGTGATTGGTCTCTTTGTTCATAGGTTCATAGGTTCATAGGTAAGTACTAGGTTATCTGCCCATGGGCATTTATAAGCCTAGCCACAGAGTGATGGCTTTCGCCTCCCCATTAGATTAGTAACCTGGGCCTCTGTCAACAGGGCTCCTAAGTGATCCCAGAGTAGAACTTACGATTACCCATCCACTCATCAAGATTTCTCTTGAAGAAATTCAGAGAGGAGCTCTGTCAAATATGGATTGGGATTCTATTCCAGAGTGAGGGGAGTCGCTGAGACATGAATCTATCCCTCCAGCATGTCCTGTTTATTGATGTACATAGGTTCAAGTCGTTAGAATGAGTGATTCTGAGGGATCTCGTTTTTTTGAGGTGAAGCATGTCCATTAGTTCAGGGTTTGACATGGTCCTATAGGTCAGGCATATCCAGTAAAAAACAAAAATTCCCCCTGCGCTGTGGTGAACTGTCTCAAACAGTAAACAGAAGCAAAAACAAAGACAGTATAGGTTCATAGGTTCATAGGTTTATACTAGGCCATCTGCCCTAAGGCATTTATAAGCCTAGCCCAAATTTTTGTGGCTTACGCCACCCCTTATATGAAAAAATACTGTGCCCATTAGTTTGTTGTGCCTCTGTCCAGCAGTGACACAGAGATGATTCCCGGGATAAACCTATGATCTCCCATCCACAGGTCAAGATTTCTCTTGAACAGAGCCAGCAAGGTGCTCTGCCTCACATGGACTGGGATTTTATTCCACAGCATAGGGAGTCTCTGAGTGATAAATCTATCCCTCCAGCATGTCCTATTTATATCCGTGCTAAGGTTTAAGTTGCTTGCTCTAGTGGTTTTGGTGGATTTGGATTTTTTGAGGTGGAGCATGTCCATTAATTCTGGGTTCGACATGGCCTTGTATGTCAGGCACATGTCACCTCTGAGCAGACGGTATGCAACTGAATAGAGCTGGAGTTTCTTCAATCTGGCAGCATATGACAGATTTTGGAGTCCCTTTATCCTTTTGGTGAGGAACCTTTGGGGTCTCTCCAATTGCTGCAGATGTCGGGTGCGATACATCCCGAATGTGGCATTGTACTCGATCATTGGTCTGATAAGTGAAGAGTACAGGGGAACAATGACCTCACTAGATCTGGATGTGAATCCCTTCATGATCAGGTGGGCAATGTAGAAGGTCTTTCTAACCACTTTAGCAACATGAGTGTCAAAAGAAAGGCCACTGTCAACCTGGGTCCCCAGGTCCCTGATAACCTCTTCTGTGCTTAGTGGATTGCCACCTATATGGTAGCTTGGGGTTACCTTGTTTTTCCAGAAGGGTATGACTATACACTTTTTGGCGTTTAACTTCAGGCAATGGCTCTGGCACCAGCTATCTGTTTCTGTGAGTCCCTTCTGAAGGATATCTGTGTCCGATGCACTTTCCACTATGGCGCCCAGTTTGCAGTCGTCTGCAAACTTTGTCAGCCAAAGTCCTCCCATGTTGGCCTGTACTTCTGAGAAGTAGATGCCAAACAATAGGGGGCCAAGGACCGAGCCCTGTGGGACACCGCTTGTGACCGGCTTGGAGTCTGACATAGCGCCAGCAACTCTAACCCTGTGGGTTCTGTCCTTAAGCCAGTTTGCAACCCATCTTGTGACATATGGGTTTACATTTAAGCTGGTAAGTTTTTCTACAATACCCGAGTGGGGTATTGTGTCGAAGGCCTTTGCAAGGTCAAGGTAGGCTGTATGGACTGCCTTTCCTCATCAATGGCCTTGGTGACTGTTTCGAAGAAGTCGACCAAGTTCAAAAGGCATGATCTGCCCTTGACGAAGCCAAACTGGGTCGGGTCCAATGTCTGCAAGTCCCCTATATCTTTGTTTATGAGCTCCATTATGATCCTCTCCATAGCTTTGCAGACTAGACTTGTTAAGCTTATGGGGTGGTAATTACCAGGGTCCGTAGAGGCACCGCCTTTGTGGAGTGGGACCACAGTTGCCGTACACCACTCCTTGGGCACGTATCCTGTGGTAAGGCTGAGATTAAACAGCTGCCTTATGTGCGGGTTTAATTCCTCATTTAGCTCATGTAGCACACAGCCAGGGACACCATCCGGTCCCATTGATGCTGTGTTTTTAGCTTTAGAGAGAGCAGCTTTCACCTGCGCATTTGAGATGTCTGGGAGGATACACTCTGCTGGGATAGTTATCGCTCCTTTAGGGGGGGGAGGGGGGTGAAGTTTGCACTGACCCTGTCTGCCAGTATGTTGGCAATGTCTGTGGGTTCAGTGATTTTTGTATCATTTTGGACTAATTCTGAGCATATCTGGGAGTTTCCACCCAGGTTCCTAACATAGCTGAAAAAGGCCTTATGATTGTCCTTTGAATCCATGGCAATTTTTCTCTCAAAATTGGCCTTAGTTGATTTTATGAGTGCTCGTATTTTTTTACTAATAATGATCAGGGGTGACTTCCCTTTTATGGATTTTGTTCTATCATGTAATAGCTTTCTCCTCTTATTGTAAAGTTTGTTAATGGCTGGGGTCCACCAGACTGGACGTTTGCCCTTTGTGGAAAGAGTCTTGGTTTTATTTGGGATTGCCTGATCCATGCAGTCCTGGAGGTGTTCATAGAAGGCATTTGTAAGGGCTTCCGCAGCTTGGGTTGTGGTTTCCACTGGCTCAGGGGCCTTGAAGGATACCACACCAGTCTTGAGTAGTGTGAAGTTTGCTTTAGAGAAGTTCTTCACTGTGGTCTTTTTGTTTGGGGTGAGGCGGGATGTGGATTTCCAGTGAGATTAGTTTATGATCAGATCTCACCAATGAGGGATATACTTCCGTGTGGAGCATTTTGTCCCCATGTTTGTGATAATGAGATCTAGTATATTTTCTCCTCTCGTGGGAACAGTGACTAGCTGTTCCATGGCATTTGAATTTATGAACTCCAGGAACCGTTGGGCTAGAAAGTTAGGGCTTGAGTAATGTTCCCAGTCTATATTTGGGTAGTTGAAGTCACCCAATATGATGGTGTTTGGAGATACATTTATACCCTCCAGTGTCTTCAGGAAGGCTGTGTGGGGTTCCTGAGTTTGAGAGGATGGCCTGTAGCATGCTACAATTTGTAGAGCAGTTTTGCCTATGGTTAGTTGCACCTGGATGGTTTCCGAAGCTTTGTGCGTTGCCACCAACCTGGAGGTGTGGGTATCCTTTATGAATATGGATACACCCCCTCCTTTTGTGGTGTGGTCCGGGTTTTGGGGCCGGAACACATGATATGAGGTAAAACCTAATAGTGCCGAGGTGCTCTCAGGAGCCTTGAACCAGGTTTCAGTTACAGCACAGACATCGATGTTCTCCATACTGAGAAGGGCCTCGAGTGCGTGCAGTTTGAGATTTAGACTTCTGACATTGAGCAGCATTACCCTCAGTTTCTTCCCATTTTTGTTTTCTAGAGTGGTAGGTTTAGAATTTGAGCCTTGCCTAAAAAAGGCACTATGGGGGTGGCAAGAGCCTTAGCCAATATCCGGAATCCCAGGGGTGACAGGTGCAAGCCGTCCCTTGCGAAGCAGCGTGGCTTGTCAAGAATGTCATCCCAGGCAGACAGACACTGGATCCCCTTTGAATGACACCAGACATTAAGCTAATTGTTAAAGCTGATCATCTTGTCTCTATATTGTGGCATCATTCTTGGTGAAGGAAGGATACTGCTCAGGGTCAGGGTCATACCTGCCTGGGCTACATAATCAGAGAGCTCCTCTATGTCTCTTTTCATGTAGTCCAGGGAGGTACGTCTCAGGTCGTTCACACCAGCATGGACAATGACTGTGTCATATTTGTACTTGCCGTGGAGTGACCTGAGTGCTTGTGTTATGTGGCGGATTCTAGCGCCCGATAGGCAGCTTACTGTGACCCCCTCCTTGTTCAGCCTGGTGAGTGGGACGTCAGTGTATCTGACTATGGAGTCACCTATGACAAGTATGTTTGGTGTTGTATTTGGCCTTAAGGGCTGTGACTGCTTTGCACACTGCTTTTGTGGTTTATGTGTTGCTTGTGGGGTGTCTTGAGGTAGCAGTTGTTTGGGTGTCTGCTTTGGAGGCCTCTGCTGTTTAGGTAAATTTTTATTCAGAGCCTCCGAGTATGTCTTTGTGTGTTTATGTGTTTGATTCAGTGGTGTGGTAGCATTATGTGAGGCTGGATTTGTGGTGTGTGTAGTTGCCTTCTCCTCCTGTCTGGTCTTGCCAGTCCTGAGTTGAGAGAGCTCAGCCTCCAGTTTGGCTCAGTTTGGCTAAATAGCTGCATCTCTCGCAAGTATTTGTGTTATGTGGGAGGAGGAGAGGGTTGTCTGTGTACATGAGGCAGTTATAACATTGCCTCAAGATTCCCAGATTCACCAGCTGGACCGGAGAGGAGATTGACAACTGACCTTTGGACATGCTAGAATAATATTGGGAATTCCTTAATAATTGAAAACAAGGGCCAGTGGGGAGTGAGGGTGTAGTGCTTTTAATTTTTAGTGCTGACTTATATAATTGCTTTAGTGAGCAAGTGCCAGGTAACTTGAGTGCAATGTGTTACAAGTAACTAAATGCAAAAACGACAAACAGTAACTTTCTTTTAAGTGAAACAAGGAACTAGTACAGTAAGCAATGCAGATATCACTAGTGATCCACAGAAGCGCTGAGAAGCGTATTAGGTGGAATTAGCTTCCAGGGAAATAACAAGCAAACAAACAACAAGCATATAAACAAAGCTAGATTCAGCAGGCCTGGATCTAGTCTATGCTAGAGCAAACAAGGTGTACCAATTTCAGTAAGATACAGTTCAAATATTCAGGCACTATAAACCTTTACCCAGAAATTCCCAGCTCAGAAGGGCAGAGTCCAGCCTCTTCTCCCACAAGAGTGCAGACCACGAACCTTCTTAATGTAAAATAACTGGCCTGAAGCCCAAGTGCCTAAACCAGAACTAATACCGTTGGACAATGGGCTCTCAATCAGCAGTTCCCAACTTAGAAGGATGAAAGCTACCTGTCCTGCCACCACAGTGCTTGCCACAAACCTTCCTAATGTAAAACAACTGGTCTGAAGCCCAAGTGCTTAATCCAAAAGACTTAGAATGATAGCTACATTTTAATCAAGTTACAACCAAGCAGTAATAAATACAATTGAATACTTTAGAGAATGTCTGGATTAGTGCTCAAGTTACACAAACAAAGCTAGATCCAGCAGGCCCGAATCCAGTCTATGCCACAGCAAACAAGGCGCACCAACTTTGGTAAGAAGCAGTTCAGATATGCATGCACTATAAGCCTTTAAACAGAAATTCCCAGCTCAGAAGGGCAGTGTCCAGCCTCTCCTCCCACAAGAGTGCAAACCACGAACCCTCTTAATGTAAAATAACTGGCCTGAAAGCCCAAGTGCTTAAACCAGAATTAATACACTTTTAGAATAACAGACACTGAGCCCTCAATCAGCAGTTCCCAACCTAGAAGGATGTAAGCTACCTGTTCTGCCACAACAGTGCAGACCACAAACCCTCTCAGTGCAAAACAACTGGTCCGAAGCCCAAGTGTTTAAACCAAAAGGCTTAGAATGAGTTACACCAAGCAGTAATAAATACAATTGAGTATTTTTAAGATGATGCAAAAGTAAAATGAAGTAGGTAGAAACACAAGTACAGTAAAAGCAGATAAATTTTTTTTTTTTTTTATCTGAACAAGTGCTGTGATCAAAGAAACAGATTTGAGTGCTGAAACTATAAAACTGGCTAGTTATAAGAAAAAAAAAACAAGCCAGAATGCTTCCCTCAAACACAGAAGGGCCTGGGGGCTCAGAAGCCTACAAATAGTCTATACCACTTAACAGGAAAGGCAGGAAATAAGCTTAATTTTTTTTTCTGTTTCCCAGATGCTCTCTTTGTACACAGTAGGAGTGCCTGAAATCAGAATATGATCTCACTGCACTCAGTTGAGTGAGCAAATGAGATGGGCCCAGAGGCAGGCTGAGGGGCGGGCAGTTTCAAGGCCACCAAGATTAACACCAAAACAAAAACAGGGAGGGTGGGTGGGAATAACTGAAGAGCAGAATAACTGCCACTTGAGTTAAATATTCCTTCAACACAGTTTAAATCAAATTAAATACTGTATTATTTTAAAAAAAAGTGCAGATGAAGGTACTTAAATTCTCTTATACGTCCAGTTGAATATAACCAAGTTCTTAGCTGGACAAAGCTGAGGTTTTTAAGCAATAAAAATTTCACAATGCACCACTTAAAAAGGCAAGGACAGGAAATCAAAGAATGTGGCTACCCCACACCTGTAATTACTAGCAAATAACACACTAGCTTCAGTTCAAGTTACTAAAGAGCAGAATAACTGCCACTTGAGTATTCCTTCAACACAGTTTAAATCAAATTAAATACTGTATTTTTTTTTAAAAAGTGCAGATAAAGGTACTTAAATTCTCTTATACATCCAGTTGAATATAACCAAGTTCTTAGCTGGCCAAAGCTGAGGTTTTTAAGCAATAAAAATTTCACAATGCACCACTTAAAAAGGCAAGACAGGAAATCAAAGAATGTGGCTACCCCCACACCTGTAATTACTAGCAAAGAGCACACTAGCTTCAGTTCAAGTTACTAAAGAGCAGAATAACTGCCACTTGAGTATTCCTTCAACACAGTTTAAATCAAATTAAATACTGTATTTTTTAAAAAAAAGTGCAGATAAAGGTACTTAAATTCTCTTATACCTCCAGTTGAATATAACCAAGTTCTTAGCTGGCCAAAGCTGTGGTTTTTAAGCAATAAAAATTTCACAATGCACCACTTAAAAAGGCAAGGACAGGAAATCAAAGAATGTGGCTACCCCCACACCTGTAATTACTAGCAAATAACACACTAGCTTCAGTTCAAGTTACTAAAGAGCAGAATAACTGCCACTTGAGTATTCCTTCAACACAGTTTAAATCAAATTAAATACTGTATTTTTTTTAAAAAAGTGCAGATAAAGGTACTTAAATTCTCTTATACGTCCAGTTGAATATAACCAAGTTCTTAGCTGGCCAAAGCTGAGGTTTTTAAGCCTTGGTCACCAAAATCGGCTTTTAGGAAAATGATGAGTCCACAAGTAAGCAAATTCCAAATTTCGACCTCTCTTTAATAGGCAAACAATAAAAATAACAAAACAAATAAAATAAGAGTCCCTTAAAATCCACACGATAAGCGCTTTTGATAAAAATCTTCCTCAGATCGTGATTTAAAAATGGGACTAACTTTCATTTTTAAAAGATGTTTCTCTATGTTGCTAGCCAATCTATGCACAGAACAAATAGCTTCCAGCCAATCCATAGTATTACTCCTCTGCCTCATTTACATATACAAAAGCAAGTACTTCCGTTTCCCGCCTTTTTCATTGTGACTCATAATATGCAAATAAGGTGCATTCTCATCCAATCACAAATGTGAAAAGATACAAACGATGTTGACTGGCGATGGTTCATCTGTCTTGCTTACTCACAACCATCACTACAGCCTCTTTCCTTAATATACAAAAACAAGTACTTCCATTTCCCACCTTTTTCATTACAACTCATAATATGCAAATAAGGTGCATTCTCATCCAATCACAAATGTGGAAAAATACAAACACTGATGACTGGCAATGGCTCATCTATTTTCCTTACTCACAACCATCATTTACAGTCTCTTTCCTTAGTATGGATGCCTAATGTTTAAAAACTTTTAAAACAGACTATATAGAAAGAGCTGTTTGAAAGTCATCCATTATATTTGACTCAAAAATGTACATAATGCCGATCACTTCAGTTCAAGCATATATCAATGGGCTACATCCCAGGCTGTGATTGCAAAGCAAGATATCAAGTCCATAAGGACTGGGAATAACCAAAAGAATAATACATCCATTTTCTATATATAAAAAATATTTGCATCGGCCGGCTTGGTATCCAGTCCAATTCATTAGTATGCATAAAACCAATCGCTTCAGTTTGTATAAAAGTCATCAGCCTGTCTTCACTGTCTCAGAGATATACGAATTCGTAATCTATGAAATGTGTCTTTAGATCAAACATGATGGCATTATTAATAAAGGTAGCACAACTCGATGTTTGAAAACACCATTACTCCTATACAAAAGTCAACAGCCATGCGTTGTCATGAGTAATAGAACTTTCAAATGACTCAACATTGCCTCGCTCTCTATAGGGACTTCTAAGCATATATCAATCTGGCACATGTAGATCTTGCAGCTTGATAGACATGCTGTTATAATAACTAATAGACATCAAACAGGATTTCTTTTAAAGTAGATTTCATAATAAGATGAAATAGCTTTTCTTTTGGTATCGAATTCTCAACATACATGCTTATAACACATTTCTTGAGTGTATACTTGCTTTCTTTATACTCGGTCCTTGAGTTTCAAAACTGGTTTTAGAGGAACAATGCTGTTTAAACCTGGAGATTGATCAGCCCTCAGACTGAATATCCATTTGGTTTCTCTTAACTCAGTTAAGTTCTCGATATCACCTCTCCTTGGAAGAACAAAAATGTTTTCAATCACTTTATACATAAAGGTGTGACCTCTAATCATGTCAACATGACAGGCTAGTGCATTATGCATATTTTTATTAGTGATATCCCTTTGATGTCTTTGTATTCTTTTTTTGAGAAATTGGTTAGTTTTTCCTATGTAGAAAGATGAACAATTTCTACAAGTTGCTAAATAGACGACATTACAAGTTTTACATGTCGCCTTAACATTGAAAACATACTCTCTAACAGTGACCGGATGCACAAACTGATTACTACTGTCTATCAGTGTACAAATATTGCAATTGCCACACATATGTGTGCCTTTGCGTCCTTTTATTGGGTTACTATTGTGCTTGTTGGTGCATAAAAGTCTTTTTATGTTCTTTTTGTTCTTATAACAGAATTGTGGTCTTTCCCCAACAATATTTTTTATGTGCGGGTCCTGGATTAGAACAGGCCAAAATTGATTTATTACTCTCAAAATTTGAGAATTGTCAGTACTATAAGTCAGAGAGAACCTGATGTTCATATTTCCTTGTTTGGCTACATTCTGTCGTTCTATATTCTGGGGTTGAAAGTCCTGTTCTTTGTACCCTCTATCTTTAAGATTCTCCTGTAGAAATTTTACTTCTCTACCTCGTGCTGACTCCTGATTACAACGTTTATAAATTCTATTAGTCTCATTGGTCATAATATTTCTGACAATATGTCTCAGATGCATGCTGCTTTTTTGTAAATAATGATTTCTCCATGTGCTCTTTCTATATAGATCAAAGTCCAAAGTGCCTGAAGCACTGAAGCTGACACTAACATCCAAGAAATTGATAGTTTGCCTTGAACATTCCGAACTGAAAGTCAAATAAGAGGTGGTCATATCAAGATATTCATGAAATCGTCTAAATTGCTCTTCATCACCTTTCCATAAGTTAAATAGGTCATCAACAAAATGTCATAATAAAGAATATTCTTGTGCCAGGGATTATTGATGTTTAATATAACCTGTTGTTCCCATTCGACAAGGACTACATTGGAGTAACTATTGGCACAGGGGGGTGCCCATGGCCATTTCTGTAAATAGATCTTTTATCCATATACAAAGTAATTATTCTCCAAGATCAATTCCAACAGATCACAGATGAGTCGTGTTTCAGCTGCGGTTTTCTTAGTTAACATCAACCTTCTAACAGAATCTATCCCAATGTCATTTGGAATGGTGGTGAAGAGATTATTAACATCCAGAGTTGTTAACAGGAGATCACCCTCATTTATTTTATTTTCCATGGATTTAAATAATTTGTCTAGGAAGTCATCTGTGTCTCTTAATACTGTTGTATAGGAATTTAAAAGTTCCCTTAATTCCTTTTCCACATATAACGATAAATTCTCTGTGGCCCATCCTTGGCCTGAAACTATTGGACGTAGTGGGGGATCCTTAATATCTTTGTGTATTTTTGGCAATCCATTAATACATGGAACAGTGGGTTTAAGAACATCCAAGAAGTCAAATAAATCTTTGTCAATCTGTCTTTGTGACACCATATCACTTAAGAGCTGATTTTGTTCATGGCTCTAGTTATTTCTGAAGATGGAACTTCAACATATGTTTTAGAATCTTGTAGCATTCTCATCATCTTGTTGATAGACCATGCTGTGGCCATCCATGGGACCAGATGGTGTCCCCGGCTGTGTGCTTCACGAACTCAACGAGGAATTAAACCCACAGTTAGGACAGCTGTTTAATCTTAGCCTCACCTCAGGATACGTACCCAAGGAGTGGCGCACGGCGACTGTGGTCCCACTTCATAATGGCGGTGCCTCCACAGACCCTGAAAATTACCGCCCCATTAGCTTGGCAAGCCTTATCTGCAAAGCCATGGAGAGGATCATAATGGAACTCATAAATAAAGACATAGGGAACTTGCAGACTTTGGATCCAACCCAGTTTGGCTTTGTCAAAGGCAGATCCTGCCTCTTAAACTTGGTTGACTTTTTCGAGACAGTCACCAAGGCCATTGATGAGGGAAAGGCAGTCCATACAGCCTACCTCGACCTGGCAAAGGCCTTCGACACAATACCCCACTCAGGTATCATCGAAAAACTCATCAGCTTGAATGTAAACCCATACATCACAAGATGGGTTGCAAACTGGCTAAGTGACAGAACCCACAGGGTCAGAGTTGCTGGAGCCATGTCAGACTCAAAGCCTGTCACAAGTGGTGTCCCACAGGGCTCAGTCCTGGGTCCACTCTTGTTCGGCATCTACTTTTCTGAAGTACAAGCAAACACAGGAGGGTTATGGCTGACAAAGTTTGCAGATGACTGCAAACTGGGCCATAGTCGAAAACACATCTGACACAGATATCCTCCAGAAGGGCCTCACAGAAACGGATAACTGGTGCCAGAGCCATGGCCTGAAGTTAAACGCCAAAAATGCATAGTCATACCCTTCGGGAAAACAAGGTTACCCCTAGCTACCATATAGGTGGCAATCCACTGAGCACAGAAAAAGTCATCAGGGATCTGGGGACCCAGGTTGACAGTAGCCTTTCATTTGACACTCATGTTGCTAAAGTAGTTAGGAAAACCTTCTATATCGCCCACCTGATCATGAAGGGATTCACATCTAGATCAAGGGAGGTCATCGTCCCTCTGTACTCATCACTCATTAGACCTATGATTGAGTACAATGCCCCGTTCAGAATGTATCTGACCAGACACCTGCTGCAGCTTGAAAGGCCCCAAAAGTTCCTCACCAAAAGGATAAAGGGTCTCAAAAATATGTCTTATGCTGCCCGACTGAAAGAACTCCAGCTCTATTCAGTCTCATACCGCTTGCTCAGAGGTGACCTGTGCCTGACATATAAGGCCATGTCAAACCCAGATTTGATGAATAAGCTTCACCTCAAAAAATCTAGATCCCTCAGAACCACAAGGGCGGGAGACTTAAACCTTGACACGGTTATAAATAGAACGTGCTGGAGGGACAGATTCATCACCCAGAGACTCCCTATGCTGTGGAACAAAATCCCGATACATGTGAGGCAGAGCACCTCTCTGGCCTTGTTCAAGAGGAATCTTGACCAATGGATGGGAGATTGCAGATATACCCCAGGGATTACTTCAGTGTCACTGCTTGACAGAGGCACAGCAAAATGATAGGCATAGTTTTTATTCAAACTAAAGGGGTGGCGAAAGCCACATAACTATGGGCTAGGCTTATAAATGCCCTTGGGCAGATAGCCTAGTATGAACCTATGAACCTATGAATCATTACTATGGCACCTTCTTTGTCTGCTGGTCTCAAAATGACATCATGATTCTGTTGCAAGTTGAATATTGCTTCCTTTTCTTCAGAAGTGATGTTTCTATAGTGTTTGACTCTAGGATCCATTCTTATCTTGGCAACCTCATTGGTACAGAGTCTAGTAAACAGCTCTACAGCTGGATGGCTGACTGGAACAAAAGTGCTGGGTTTCTTGAGCTTATTACTCTGTTCTTGCTTAGTACCAAAAATGTTCTTTAAAGTCACATTTCGTCCAAAACATTTCAAATCAATTACAGATTCGTCTAGATCTGATTTAATGATGGAATAAAAGACAGTCCTTTTTGTAATATAGAATGTTCAGCTGGTGTAATAATATGTTTAGATATATTTACTACTAACGTTCTTTCTCCATATATGGCTTCTTCCTTTTCCTGTCTTGACTCTGTGATCTGTGGCCTCTGAATTGATTCTGCTTCAGAAAAATCGGCAAAGAAGCATTCAGTGGAAGATGTGTGCCATTTTTCTTAGGTATAGCTCCAGTTGGAGTGGTTCCTAACTGGTTTCCTGGGAAGACATCCAGGATATTTCCTTGATGGTCCTGCAATGTGTAATTGATGTTTTGATCCTCATTAGCCACTGACAATGGTGTGGAGTTAGCACCTGTGACAATGTTTACCCTTTTACTAAATGATGCCTAAGGTCTTGGTTCTTCTGGATGTTCCTCTCTAGGCCATTCGAAGATCCTACCCTGTCTAAAGTCCATGACATCTCTATTCAATTTTTTTATCTTTTGTTTTTTCACTTTAGACTCATAAATATTCAGATTAAATTGTAATGTTTCCAACTTATTAATCTGATAGGTAGTCAAATTCACTTTCTCTAGTTCAGTTTGCTTTTCTTTAATTAGCTGTGCAATCTTCTCTTCTTCCGGTTTGAAATATTCAAGGAGTCATTTTATGTAGCAAAAACTGGTATCTAGATTTATAGCTTGCCAGCTTGCAAGTAATGCAGGATGCTGGTTACCATAACTGGGCATACATTTTACACGCATGCCCCTAGGCACAACACGATGATGAAGGCATGCTTCCAGGTGATACCTCTGCCAAGTTAGCCTTTTCAGCTTGAAGGCTATGGATTCAACATCCTTAAATATTACATCAAAATTGGCATTATCTTGGTTTCTGGAGTATTATTCAGCATAGCTGCCTCGTTGGTATCAAACTGAAGATTCAATAGGGGGTTCATTGTAGTATCTAAATTATCCATATTATTTCCTCGAATGAATTCCAAGCTTGCATGGTTACTTTTATTCTTAGTTGTGTTATCACTAGCCATGTGCATAGGGAGAATTAAAAGTACAAATCCAGTAAAAAACAAAAATGAACAGTGCGCTGTGGTGAACTGTCTCAAACAGTAAACAGAAGCAAAAACAAAGACAGTATGGTCACCAAAATCGGCTTTTAGGAAAATGATGAGTCCACGAGTAAGTAAATTCCAAATTTCAACCTCTCTTTAATAGGCAAACAATAAAAATAACAAAACAAATAAAATAAGAGTCTCTTAAAATTCACACGATAAGCGCTTTCGATAAAAATCTTCCTCAGATCGTGATTTAAAAATGGGACTAACTTTAATTTTTAAAAGATGTTTCTCTATGTTGCTAGCCAATCTATGCACAGAACAAATAGCTTCCAGCCAATCCATAGTATTACTCCTCTGCCTCATTTACATATACAAAAGCAAGTACTTCCGTTTCCCACCTTTTTCATTGCGACTCATAATATGCAAATAAGGTGCATTCTCATCCAATCACAAATGTGAAAAGATACAAACGCTGTTGATTGGCGATGATTCATCTGTCTTGCTTACTCACAACCATCACTACAGCCTCTTTCCTTAATATACAAGTACAATATATAGCCCATTGATATATGCTTGAACTGAAGTGATCGGCATTATGTACATTTTTGAGTCAAATATAATTTCAAGCAGCTCTTTCTATATAGTCTGTTTTAAAAGTTTTTAAACATTAGGCATCCATACTAAGGAAAGAGCCTGTAAATGATGGTTGTGAGTAAGGAAAATAGATGAGCCATTGCCAATCATCAGTGTTTGTATTTTTCCACATTTGTGATTGGATGAGAATGCACCTTATTTGCATATTATGAGTCGTAATGAAAAAGGTGGGAAATGGAAGTACTTGTTTTTGTATATTAAGGAAAGAGGCTGTAGTGATGGTTTTGAGTAAGCAAGACAGATGAACCATCGCCAATCAACAGCGTTTGTATCTTTTCACATTTGTGATTGGATGAGAATGCACCTTATTTGCATATTATGAGTCGCAATAAAAAAGGCGGGAAACGGAAGTACTTGCTTTTGTATATGTAAATGAGGCAGAGGAGTAATACTATGGATTGGCTGGAAGCTATTTGTTCTGTGCATAGATTGGCTAGCAACATAGAGAAACATCTTTTAAAAATGAAAGTTAGTCCCATTTTTAAATCACGATCTGAGGAAGATTTTTATCGAAAGCGCTTATCGTGTGGATTTCAAGGGACTCTTATTTTATTTGTTTTGTTATTTTTATTGTTTGCCTTTTAAAGAGAGGTCCAAATTTGGAATTTGCTTACTCGTGGACTGATCATTTTCCTAAAAGCCGATTTTGGTGACCATACTGTCTTTGTTTTTGCTTCTGTTTACTGTTTGAGACAGTTCACCACAGCGCAGGGGGAATTTTTGTTTTTTACTGGATTTGTACTTTTAATTCTCCCTACGCACATGGCTAGTGATAACACAACTAGGAATAAAAGTAACCATGCAAGCTTGGAATTAATTCGAGGAAATAATATGGATAATTTAGATACTACAATGAACCCTCTATTGAATCTTCAGTTTGATACCAATGAGGCAGCTATGCTGAATAATACTCCAGAAGACCTAGATAATGCCAATTTTGATGTAATATTTAAGGATGTTGAATCCATAGCCTTCAAGCTGAAAAGGCTAACTTGGCAGAGGTATCACCTGGAAGCATGCCTTCATCATCGTGTTGTGCCTAGGGACATGCATGTAAAATGTATGCCCAGTTATGGTAACCAGCATCCTGCATTACTTTCAAGCTGGCAAGCTATAAATCCAGATACCAGTTTTCGCTACATAAAATGACTCCTTGAATATTTCAAACCAGAAGAAGAGAAGATTGCACAGCTAATTAAAGAAAAGCAAACTGAACTATAGAAAGTGAATCTGACTACCTATAAGATTAATAAGTTGGAAACATTACAATTTAATCTGAATATTTATGAGTCTAAAGTGAAAGAACAAAAGATCAAAATTGAATAGAGATGTCATGGACTTTAGACAGGGTAGGATCTTTGAATGGCCTAGAGAGGAACATCCAGAAGAACTAAGACATCAGGCATCATTTAGTAAAAGGGTAAACATTGTCACAGGTGCTAACTCCACACCATTGTCAGTGGCTAATGAGGATCAAAACATCAATTACACATTGCAGGACCATCAAGGAAATATCCTGGACATCAACCCAGGAAACCTGTTAGGAACCACTCCAACTGGAGCTATACCTAAGAAAATGGCACACATCTTCCACTGAATGCTTCTTTGCCTATTTTTCTGAAGCAAAATCAATTCAGGGGCCACAGATTACAGAGTCAAGACAGGGAAAGGAAGAAGCCATATATGGAGAAAGAACGTTAGTAGTAAATATATCTAAACATATTATTACACCAGCTGAACATTCTATATTACAAAAAGGACTGTCTTTTATTCCATCATTAAATCAGATCTAGACAAATCTGTAATTGATTTGAAATGTTTTGGACGGAATGTGACTTTAAAGAACATTTTTGGTACTAAGCAAGAACAGAGTAATAAGCTCAAGAAACCCAGCACTTTTGTTCCAGTCAGCCATCCAGCTGTAGAGCTGCTTACTAGACTCTTTACCAATGAGGTTGCCAAGATAAGAATGGATCCTAGAGTCAAACACTATAGAAACATCACTTCTGAAGAAAAGGAAGCAATATCCAACTTGCAACAGAATCATGATGTAATTTTGAGACCAGCAGACAAAGGAGGTGCCATAATAATGATGGACACAGCATGGTATATCAGCAAGATGATGAGAATGCTACAAGATTCTAAAACATATGTTGAAGTTCCATCTTCAGAAATAACTAGAGCCATGAACAAAATCAGCTCTTAAGTGATATGGTGTCACAAAGACAGATTGACAAAGATTTATTTGACTTCTTGGATGTTCTAAAACCCACTGTTCCATGTATTAATGGATTACCAAAAATACACAAAGATATTAAGGATCCTCCACTACGTCCAATAATTTCAGGCCAAGGATGGGCCACAGAGAATTTATCGTTATATGTGGAAAAGGAATTAAGGGAACTTTTAAATTCCTATACAACAGTATTAAGAGACACAGATGACTTCCTAGAAAAATTATTTAAATCCATGGAAAATACAATAAATGGGGGTGATCTCCTGTTAACAACTCTGGATGTTAATAATCTCTTCACCACCATTCCAAATGACATTGGGGTAGATTCTGTTGGAAGGTTGATGTTAACTAAGAAAACCGCAGCTGAAACACGACTCATCTGTGATCTGTTGGAATTGATCTTGGAGAATAATTACTTCATATATAGAGAAAATATCTATTTACAGAAATGGGGGGTGGCCATGGGCACCCCCTGTACCAATAGTTACTCCAATTTAGTCCTTATCGAATGGGAACAACAGGTTATATTAAACATCAATAATCCCTGGCACAAGAATATTCTTTATTATGGACGTTTTGTTGATGACCTATTTATCTTATGGAAAGGTGATGAAGAGAAATTTAGAAGATTTCATGAATATCTTGATATGACCACCTCTTACTTGACTTTCAGTTCGGAATGTTCAAGGCAAACTATCAATTTCTTGGATGTTAGTGTCAGCTTCAATGATTCAGGCACTTTGGACTTTGATCTATATAGAAACAGCACATGGAGAAATCATTATTTACAAAAAAGAAGCATGCATCTGAGACATATTGTCAGAAATATTATGACCAATGAGACTAATAGAATTTATAAACATTGTAATCAGGAGTCAGCACGAGGTAGAGAAGTAAAATTTCTACAGGATAATCTTAAAGATAGAGGGTACAAAGAACAGGACTTTCAACCCCAGAATATAGAACGGCAGAATGTAGCCAAACAAGGAAATATGAACATCAGGTTCTCTCTGATTTATAGTACTAACAAGTCTCAAATTTTGAGAGTAATAAATCACTTTTGGCCTGTTCTAACCCAGGACTTGCACATAAAAAATATTGTTAGGGAAAGACCACAATTCTGTTATAAGAACAAAAAGAACATAAAAAGACTTTTATGCACCAACAAACACAATAGTAACCCAATAAAGGGATGCAAAGGCACATATATGTGTGGCAATTGTAATATTTGTACACTGATTGACAGTAGTAATCAGTTTGTGCATCCGGTCACTGGTAGAGAGTATGTTTTCAATGTTAAGGCGACATGTAAAACTTGTAATGTCTATTTAGCAACTTGTAGAAATTGTTCAGTTTTCTACATAGGAAAAACTAACCAATTGCTCAAAAAATTAATATAAAGACATCAAAGGGATATCACTAATAAAGATATGCATAATGCACTAGCCTGCCATGTTGACATGATTAGAGGTCACACCTTTATGTATAAAGTGATTGAAAACATTTTTGTTCTTCCAAGGAGAGGTGATATCGAGAACTTAACTGAGTTAAGAGAAACCAAATGGATAATCATTCTGAGCGCTGATCAACCTCCAGGTTTAAACAGCATTGTTCCTCTAAAACCAGTTTTGAAACTCAAGAGACCAAGTATGAAGAAAGCAAGTATACACTCAAGAAATGTGTTATAAGCATGTATGTTGAGAATTCGATACCAAAAGAGAAGCTATTTCAGATTATTATGAAATCTACTTTAAAAGAAATCCTGTTTGATGTATATTAGTTATTATAACAGCATGTCTATCAAGCTGCAAGATCTACATGTGCCAGATTGATATATACTTAGAAGTCCCTATAGAGAGCGAGGCAATGTTGAGTCCTTTGAAAGTTGTATTACTCATGACAGAGCATGGCTGTTGACTTTTGTATAGGAGTAATGGTGTTTTCAAACATCAAGTTGTGCTACCTTTATTAATAATGCCATCATGTTTGATCTAAAGACACATTTCATAGATTACAAA
This sequence comes from Protopterus annectens, assembly GCF_019279795.1. NCBI lineage: Eukaryota > Metazoa > Chordata > Ceratodontiformes > Protopteridae > Protopterus > Protopterus annectens. The sequence goes on from NC_056733.1 coordinate 909,500,958, forward strand.
TTCATATATCTCTGAGACAATGAAGACAGGCTGATGTCTTTTATACAAACTGAAGTGATCGGTTTTATGTATACTAATGAATTGGACTGGATACCAAGCCGGCCAATGCAAATATTTTTTATAGATAGAGAATGGATGTATTATTCTTTTGGTTATTCCCAGTTCTTATAGACTTGATATCCTGCTTTGCAATCACAGCTTGGGATGTAGCCCATTGATATATGCTTGAACTGAAGTGATCGGCATTATGTACATTTTTGAGTCAAATATAATGGATGGCTTTCAAGCAGCTCTTTCTATATAGTCTGTTTTAAAAGTTTTTAAACATTAGGCATCCATACTAAGGAAAGAGGCTGTAAATGATGGTTGTGAGTAAGGAAAATAGATGAGCCATTGCCAATCATCAGTGTTTGTATTTTTCCACATTTGTGATTGGATGAGAATGCACCTTATTTGCATTTTATGAGTCGTAATGAAAAAGGTGGGAAATGGAAGTACTTGTTTTTGTATATTAAGGAAAGAGGCTGTAGTGATGGTTGTGAGTAAGCAAGACAGATGAACCATCGCCAGTCAACAGTGTTTGTATCTTTTCACATTTGTGATTGGATGAGAATGCACCTTATTTGCATATTATGAGTCGCAATGAAAAAGGCAGGAAATGGAAGTACTTGCTTTTGTATATGTAAATGAGGCAGAGGAGTAATACTATGGACTGGCTGGAAGCTATTTGTTCTGTGCATAGATTGGCTAGCAACATAGAGAAACATCTTTTAAAAATGAAAGATAGTCCCATTTTTAAATCACGATCTGAGGAAGATTTTTATCGAAAGTGCTTATCATGTGGATTTTAAGGGACTCTTATTTTATTTGTTTTGTTATTTTTATTGTTTGCCTATTAAAGAGAGGTCGAAATTTGGAATTTGCTTACTCGTGGACTCATCATTTTCCTAAAAGCCGATTTTGGTGACCATACTGTCTTTGTTTTTGCTTCTGCATAGGTCAGGCATAGGTCACCTCTGAGCAGACGGTAAGTGACTGAGAAGAGCTGGAGCTTTTTTTGTCGTGCTTCATAGGGTAATTATTTAAGGCCCTTAATCCTCTTAGTGAGGTACTTCTGTGGTCTTTCTAGTTATTGCAGGTGTCTAGTGAGGTACACCCCAAATGGGGCATTGTACTCTATTATGGGCCTAATGAGTGAGGAGTAAAGGGGCAGAATCACCTCCTTGGATCTGGATGAGAAACCCTTTGTGATCAGGTGTGCCACATAGAAGGATTTCCTGACCGTTTTGGCTATGTGGGTATCAAAGGAGAGAATGGTATCTACTTGGGTACCCAGGTCCCTAATTACTTCTTTTGTACTTAGTGGATTCCCATCTATGTGGTAGTTTGTAGGTACTTTGTTTTTCCCAAATGGGATTACTATGCATTTTTTGGCATTTAGCTTTAGGCCGTGACTTTGACACCAGGTGTTTGTCTCTGTGAGACCCTTTTGCAGGATGTCTGTGTCAGCTGCGGAGTCAATTATTGCACCCAATTTACAGTCAACTGCGAACTTGGTTATCCACAGTCCCTCCGACTTTGCCTGTACTTCGGAGAAATATATACCGAACAGGAGGGGTCCCAGGACTGAGCCCTGTGGGACTCCGCTTGTGACTGGTTTAGAGTCAGACATGGCGCCTGCCACTCTTACCATCTGGGTTCTGTCTGAGAGCCAACTGGCAAACCATCTTGTGATATGGGGGTTGATATTTAAGCTGGTGAGTTTGTCTATGATTCCTGAGTGTGGGATGGTGTCAAACGCCTTAGTGAGGTCCAGATATGCTGTGTGGACCACCTTCCCTTCATCTATGGCCTTGGTGATTGTTTCGAAGAAGTCGACCAAGTTCAGGAGGCAAGATCTGCCTTTAACAAAGCTGAACTGGGTGGGGTCCAATGTCTGGAGGTTCCCAATGTCCCTGTTAATGAGCTCCATGATAATGCATTCCATGGCTTTGCAGACCAAGCTAGTCAAGCTTATAGGGTGATAGTTCCCAGGGTCAGTTGTGGCACCACCTTTGTGGAGTGGTACGACTGTTGCTGTACGCCATTCTTTGGGTACATAGCCTGTAGAGAGGCTGAGTTTGAATAGTGATTTGAGATGGGGGTTAGTTCATTTTGAAGCTCATGTAACACATGTGTGAAGGTAACTTCCCCATTTTGATTATCAGCAGTGTATCTGTGACTCAGCTGGCAATCCATAGGGGTTTATTCCCAGTTTATTTAGCTTTTCTACTATGCCTGAATGAGAACTGTGTCAAAAGCTTTGGCCAGATTGAAGTATGCAGTGTGTACCATTTTGCCTTCATTATTGTTTTGGAGACCTTTTCAAAAAATCTACCAGGTTGAGTAAGCATGGTCTGCCCTTGATGAATCCAAACTGAGATGGGTCTAGTGTTTAGAGATTATCTATGTCCTGTTTGATTAATTCCATGATGTTTTTCTATGTCTCTACATATGAGGCTGGTCAGACTCATGGTTCTGTAATTGCCTGGGTCTGCGGAAGGTCCTCCCTTATGCAGGGGAATGATTCTATGAACCTATTTGTTTCATCATCAACACCCTTCTTCCTATTTTCAACATGGGATAAAAGTGTTATGTCCACTGTAGCCATCTTTCTTGATTCACTGCCACTGTTCTATCTGCTTTGATGGTCATGCCTCACTATTACAGGTCTTCTCTCATGCATTCCATCCGCCCATCTCTTTGCGGGACATCCTTGTTTCCCCTTACCTTCTTCCTGTCTCTGGTCATGCCTCACTATTACAGGTCTTCTCTCATGCATTCCATCCGCCCATCTCTTTGCGGGACATCCTTGTTTCCCCTTACCTTCTTCCTGTCTCTGGTCATGCCTCACTATTACAGGTCTTCTCTCATGCATTCCATCCGCCCATCTCTTTGCTTGGGACATCCTTGTTTCCCCTTACCTTCTTCCTGTCTCTGGTCATGCCTCACTATTACAGGTCTTCTCTCATGCATTCCATCCGCCCATCTCTTTGCGGGACATCCTTGTTTCCCCTTACCTTCTTCCTGTCTCTGGTCATGCCTCACTATTACAGGTCTTCTCTCATGCATTCCATCCGCCCATCTCTTTGCGGGACATCCTTGTTTCCCTTTACCTTCTTCCTGTCTCTCCCAAATTTTCTTCACCAGTTTGCTTTCTGCTTACCTGCATGTGTCCAAACCACTCTAATCTGTTCTCTTGGCCTTCTCTGCAATTAGAGCTATTTTGGTTTCTGCTCTGAAGTCCTGATTTCTTTGTGTGTCCCACAGTGTTCATCCTAAAGCCCATCTCAGACACTTCTCTCCATCACCTCTAGCTTCTTCAATTGCTATCCCTTCGCTAACCAGGTTTCCGTACCATACAGTAGTACTGGTTGAACCACTGTTTAGAACACTTTAATTTTCAGCTTTTCTGGCATCCTTTTGTCACATATTACCTCTGACACCCTGTGCCGGTTGGCTGCAGCCCCACTGATTCTAACATTGACCCACTCCCTACTTCTCATTCAAACATTCCTTCTCCTCAACCACATCTTCCAGATACTTGAACCTTGTAACCTGTTCCACTATTTTCCCTTCTATCTCTAGTTTCATCTTCTTCTTTTTTTGCCATTTGCTGCCATGACAACTCTCTTGTCTGTACTCAGTTTCATCCCACGTGCCTAGAGTTTTGCACTCCACTCCCCTATCATCTGCTGAAGTCCCTGTTCAGAGTCCACTTGTAATGCTACATTGTCTGCGCACAGAACCTTTGTTGAACTGTACCCTCCAACCTGTTTGCTAATGTAGTCCAGCACCAGTATGAGCAGCAGTGGGCTCAGAGCTGAACCCTGGTGTACACACACTCCCACTGGGAACCCCTGTGTGAGACTGAACACTGTTCATACATTTGCAATTAGATCCTTATACAGAGCCTGCAGAAATTCTACAAATAGTTTTATAAGCTCATAGGTATTGCCAAAAGGCCTTTATAAGCCCAGTCATGCATCCCAAATCTCTGACAAGTTCTGATACCCTTGATAAGTGTAACCATGGGCCTGGAAGATGAACCATTTAAATGTTGCCTGTGTCCATTAGAAACATAGGTGCCAAACCAGGGATGAATTTCTGGTTTCCTATCCAGTTGTCCAAATTGCACTTGAATTGGGTTAGAGAGGAACTTTGCTTCACATGTTAGGGGAGCCTGTTCCATAGATGGGGTAGTCTCTGGGATACATACCCGTCTCTCCAGCAGGTCCTATTTATATCTAGCCAAGGCTCAAGTCCTTAGAATGGGTAATTCTGGTGCTCTTTGTTTTTGTGGATATGCAGGGGGTCTAAAAAATGCCCTATATCCCAGGCGTAAATCTCCCCACAAAAGTCTGTAGGAGACAGAATACAGGGATAGGGCCTTGAGGTAGTATGCATACGACATTTTACTTATGCCCTATTTTTCTTTTAGTGAGGATATGCCTGTTTAGGTACATAGCAAAGGGGGCATTGTACTCAATGATAGGTCTGATGAATGCCAAATACAGTAGAACAATGACTTCCTTGGACTTAGATGCCATACCTAAGTTGTGCAACATAGAATGATTTCCTCTCCACTGTAGACACGTGCTAGTCAAAGGCTAGATTACTATCTATGTTTTTCCCTAAGTCCCTGACTACTGGGTCAACTCTAAGGGGTGTGTTGTCAATATGATAGTTACCAGGGATGGATGACTTCCCAAAGGATACTATTATGCATTTCTTGGCATTTAGTTTTAATCTATGGTTTTGACACCAGTTGTTTGTCTGTATCAGCCCCTCCTGGAGTACATTTGTGTCAGTGTGAGATTCAATGACAGCTCCTAATTTGCAATTGTTTGCAAATTTAGTCAGCCACAGACCACTGTCACTGGCCTTGACTTCTGAGAAGTAAATGCCAAAAAGGAGTGGTCCAAGCACTGGTCACTGAGGGACTCCACTTGTGACTGGACTCTTTGAAGAGGTGGACTCTCCAATTCTAACTTCCTGGGTCCTGCCTGTGAGCCAATTGGATATCCACCGGGTGACATACAGGTTTGTACCTAACCTCTTGAATTTGCCAGCAATGCCTGAGTGGGGTATTGTGTCAAATGCCTTGGTCACATCAAGGTAGGCAGTGTGAACGACGATATTTGCCCTCATCCATTGCTTTGGTGACCTTCTCAAAGAAGTTGACCAGGTTGAGTAAGCATGATCTGTCCTTGATGAAACCAAACTGGGTTGGGTCCAATGTCTGGCGGTTTATTGTTTCTCATCTGATTATCTCCATGACAATTCTTTCCATGGTTTTACATATAAGGCTAGTGAGACTTATGGGTCTGTAGTTTCCAGGGTAGGCTGATGGCCCACCTTTGTGTAGAGAGATGACTGTTGCCTTTCTCCATTCATGAGGCATAATTGGAGGCTACAATTAAATAGTAATTCCGGAGGCCCTGGGACTTCAAACCATTGCAGACCTGCCCAAATCATCTTTCATGGGACCTTGCAATGTGGATTCTCCAAGTGCTGGCACGCTCATTTGAAGTATTTCCTCGTCTCTAGCTTTTTCTTCAATATCTGTCTCACTCTGATCTGAATCCAGACAGTTGGTCTCCCATCTTACTTTGTACTACTCTGAGTATTAGTTTACCAATCACATTTTCCAGCACTTAGTGCAGTCTATATATCTGTTCTATGGTCTGACAGTTTCGAGGTGCTGCCACTTTTGTTTATCTCCCCCTCTTTTTTCCCTTTTCATCCTGAGGTCCTAGAGCCCTGAGTGATTCCTTGAACTCTTGTGCTTTTATTCCAGTCAGCCTAGTTTCTATTGACCTTAGAGCCTCCTCTGACCACTGCTTGAAGCTGATTGTAGACTGTTCATTGGGATGACTTTCTAATTGCTGCTTCTCACCAGTGCCCTTTACTTACTAGAGAAAGCCTACCTGAGATGCATACTGGACACATTTGTATGTGATCATTTGACTGTCTGTGTTGCTGAACAATGTGTTGGCCACTCTCAAGCCATCTGATACACACAAGTCCAGAATAGTCTCTCCTTCATCATTCCTGTTGCATCACCCATGCGGACTGAAGCAGCCCTCATATCCTGTTCTGTCTGTCCCAATATGATTCAGGTCCCTCATTATCAACACCAGTTATTGTTGTCCTGCTTTATATAGTAGGTCACACAACTGCTACCTGAATGCACTTTTTTCCTTGTTATCACAACCCTGCTGTGGTGCACAGGCTGAAATGACAAATACTGTCTTATCTTTAAATGGAGTCTAATTGCCATGAGTCTGTCACTAACTCTGGTGGCATCCATCACTGCCTTCTGAAGACTTTCCCTCCCCACAATTCCCTAAATTATTTCTAGCTTGTCCTCTCCCTGAAGAGTACACTGTGGATACCAAGCCAAATAGCTTTGCTCTACTGTCCTTCCATTTTGTCTCCTGGACACACAGGATGTCCAGGCTTTTCCTTACCATCATATCATCCAATTAAAAGATGAGTCCTGTCACTAAACCTATACTGAGTGAAGCAATTCTTTGTTAATGTTTGGCAGGTTGACTGGTTTTATGTCCTACTTTCAATCAACAGAGCTATTGTAGGTAACTCAGACTGGGAAAATGGACACTGGCTGACCCAGGGTCGCTTGTCTTTATGGAATGAACACACTAGATAGTAGAGACATGTATACCGCCCTTCCACTGTTAGCATAGGTCCCTAATGTAGGTCAAAAGAGGCTGGGTCCTCTACCCATTTATCCCAGGTAAATCCCCATGCCCATTTATGGCAACACTTGCCAATATGATTAAAGCACCTAAAGCCAGTTTCCACACTGAATGGCTAATGCTCACATGGTGCACAGTATGTGATCCATATTCTCCTATGCAGAGGACAGGATACTGTGAACCACAGCTGATGCCTACATGCTTTATAGAAATGCACACTAGCCCTGCAAAGCCAAATGTGTAAAATTGCTCAAACAACAAGAAGGTAAGTGTCTTTTCTTCACAGACACCCCTACCACCACATAGCAGTTATACCAACTCCGTCATGTACACCCAATCTGACTGTGGTAAAACATAAATAAATAAATAAAACTCTCAAACTCTCACAGCAAGAATCAGGACAAATACAAAATAAACAATGACGGGGACAGATTTTAAATAATGCTGTTATATACTTAACCGGTCCAGTTGAAATGGTTGACTGCTGAAATTATCAACACTCTAAACATCACAGTCACATGACTCAAGCTGCAAAACACCAAAACGATGCTGCAGCTGTTTGTCTGAAACCATGGTACTGTGGGAAGGGGGGGTTTAGCTTTTTCCCAATCATAGTGTTATCTCACAGCAAACATGCTTAGGATTATCTGATGAAGTTCTTAAGAAGTGAACAAAAGCACTAATCGTTTTTTGGGGAAGACTTGTGCTTATTAAAGTTTAATAAATTGTAGTTTTACCATGGATCCTCCTGAGCCAGCTTTTATTTGGACTCACAAGCCCAATAATAAGGCTGAAATATGCACGTCCACAGGTAGTGAAGTTGACTTTATTGGCTTAAATGTTACCATAAAAACTTAAAAAGTAAAAAAAAAAAAATCATGGACATTTAAAGACCATGTAACCAAAACACGTGATGTCCTGAGGGGTCATTTACATATATCCTATGAGCTTCCACTTCAGGAGGAAAAGAGATCACATAGTGAAAACTCTAGC